>NC_059501.1:72479221-72782251 GCF_914767665.1 Harmonia axyridis
GGAAAAATGATTGGGAAGAGATTTCAAAAAGAAGTTTTTGAGAAAAAGATTTCATTGTTTGATCGAAATTCGGATATTAAAAACCAGATGGTGAAACTAACCTAACCTAACCTTACCTAACCCAAATTGATAAGTGGCTAAAACAAGTTCAAGTATTCGACAATAAATTGACAACTTCTGATACCGGTATTGAATTTGGAAAACTTAAAACAAAAAAAGACAATGGACTGAACCTTTCAAGAGCAATGAATATGAATACTATAAATGATACTGTGCCCTTTGCTTTCTCGTCCTTCTCTCAGCAATCTTCAGTACCTACGTCATTTATGCAGGTCATCGCTACTTGTCTTACTGCATGAAAACAATTACCAAAATTCCTCCATCCCAAAAAATAATTGCCTGTATTGAAAATATTAAAGTCACGCCACTGGAATACACCTCCATTAACAGTTGGTATGTAATATGTAATAATATCAGTGGAATAACTCAAAAGGTTCTAGCAGGATAAGTCAATTTCCCTTGTTTTTTTATAAATCTCACAAGTTGTTTACGTTTATGTTCATTTTTGTGAACTTTGATAGCAAAATCATTAAAAGAATAATTTCTAGGAGTTTGAATCAAGATTCAGAATAATTCTTGGCTAATCTCCCGTCATTCAACAACTCCAATTAACATCATGAAAACGAAATTGATGAATCATTCATGTCATCTCGGACTATGTACTCGATCAAAATTACCCAACAATCGTTTTGCTAGTTATGAATTGAAGCTGTTTAAATCCTACGCTTCTATGGTAGTGATTTGGCTGATTCAAATGTGTTAATCACAGTGATATGCGGATATTTGTATACTTAGTCAATTACACCATTATTTGCACAGCTTACAGTGTGTATCTTTGTAGTAATGTAACATAACATGTTCTCACCTGCGTTTGTTCCATGTAGAGTTGTCAGCTTCAATAAAGAGAAATTATCTTCAACTTACTTCGATTATTGTTGCCTAAATTTCTGTCGTAGATTAATTCAGTTCATTATTCTTTCTGTTTGAATTCGACTAAAAGAGTGCTCTTTCAACTCAGCATATGCGTGCGGGAAAGAAATAGCAGTGGATTTTTCCAAACGCTAAAAGGGTAAATTAAATCCTATCATGCCTTTATGCACCGAACGCCCAATTAACGTCAAGGATGGTATGTTAAGGACATGCAAAATTATGTCTGTCACTCATGTGAATAATTAATCAAATCTTCTGAGTTTCAATTTATTTCAAGCGCTTGTAGAAGAAATGTTGTTCCAGCTGCTTGTCAACTGCAGTTTCGTGCGGGAAAGTACCACTTTCCGCACTTGTTAGGAAATAGTTATTTGCCTAACAAGTGTGGAAAGTGATACTTTTCCGCAAGAGAGTGCGGAAAAGGCACTTTCCATTTGAGTTAGGAACAATATTTCTCCTACTAGCGTAAATGAAACACTTTCACGGAGAGTTTTGGTCTTGATACCGACTGACCTTATAAGAAGTTATATTTTGTGAGCTCAACCGCATACAGAAACGTTTGAATTTTATGATCGACGCATAGAGGCATGTCAAAATTTTATGATTAATGCGACTCTTTAATTTTTGCGTGCGGAAAAAAACCCTATTCACTTTCCGCATGCATAGGAGTGCGAAAAGAGAATAGCAGGGCTTTTTCCGCACGAATTTGGAAAAGTACTACTTTCCAAACGTCAATGCGTGTGGAAAGTAATATTTTCGAAACGCTTGCAGGAAAATAACTATTCCGTGTACTGAAAAATGTTTCGATGATGGTTTTTAGGGACGAGTCGACTTTGATATGTCAAATGGAAAAATACGAATGATCTAATAGTCACAAATTTACTTCTAATGAACTCACGTTATTGGTAGGAAATATAAAATTAAAGATGATTATAAATCTTCTCTAGCAACCTTTGTAGTCTCACCCCGCTCTATGGTTGACAGTTAATAAAACATCTGTCGAATGATCACTCAATTGTCAATGTTCAATGTTTATTCACGAAGAAACATAACCTATTCTGACTTCCACTGCCACTGTCAGCAAGGCGGTCATATTAGTAATGAATTCTCTGGTTTCTGTAATTGTTACAATTTCCGGGAAAACGAACTTCCTCAGTTCCTCTATGGTCCCCTTAGTTCTCAAGTTCTCACAAAATCAAAACTGACTTTCTAGCCACCCAAAAATGTACACCATTTATGGTCTTATAGACCAAAAAACACACACCAAACTTCACTTACTCACACAAGTAGATGCAGTAATACTGAATATACATAGATAAGCAGTACTCACACAACAAGCCAGCAAAAAAGATCCAAATATTATAAATAATCTACATATGTAAAAAAAACTTATGTCAAGAAGCTTTCAATCGAACACTTCAATTCACATACGGTATATCATAAAACTAGAATGAAAGATCACTTTCGCAAGGTATATTCATCAAATATTCAATTTGGTGTTCGAGGAATCCATATCCTGGATATTCCCCCTTCAAAATGATCTATAATTTAATGTTTTTTCCTCAAGAGCAGACGGTGATAACCGCCTAATTTATACCTTAATTATCTCCAATCGAGACCAAAACAAATCTCGTAACTGTTGTTGGAAATTCTCCTCATTTCTACCAAACTCACTCGGGATTACATCACTATCACCTTTTCATTCGATTGCATACCTACATCCGATCTTTGGACTCTAGGTTACGGTGAAATTCCTTTCGTTTATAGCATGACACAACATTACACCGAGTTGTGTAGACGTAGTGACCTTGACAAAAATCCATATCCGTTATCAAAATTTTTGGTCAATATCCCCCTCTACAGCGTGAATTCAAACCGTTACATTCTGTACACGCCAAATCAACGAGGATGTTGGCAAGAATAATAATGAAACAAATGAGGTGGATCATCTTGGGTGTTTCCCAATAGAGATGGGTCATTATTCAAGGACGTGACTGGTCTAGATTCAACTTTGCATCCTCATAGATTCGAACATAGTTCAATAATAGTTGGGGACTTTCAAATCCTGTAGAGGATGATGACAATTCCAAATGATATTTCTCGATGTGGTATTCTTCATGGATCTAATCTTATAGTAATTAAATTCTCAATTCAAGCAGATTCTTCGTTGGTTCAACCGACTAACTCATAAAGATATTATGGTTCAATCTTGTTTTGGGGCTGCATAAAAAAGCCACTGAAATAATACTGATTCTCCAACTTTATTGAAAGAGTTTATGATATGAGGATGGGTCCTTATAAAATAAGAGTCAACTGAATTTTCTGAAGTAAGAATGAAAAATACATTCTTCCAAAGGATCTATTTAGGATTTATTCACATTAATCGTATTGGGGTAGTATATAGATAGTACATACTACATAGAATTGCAGCTAGATCTGTGAGCTATATGGATATATGATCTGAATGGAGCTGTGCGTTACATGTTACATGTATCTGTGAGCTACGTAGATCTATGATCTAAATGGAGCTGTGCGTTACATATAACATGTATCTGTGAGCTACATAGATCTATGAGCTGCATAGATCTATGAGCTATGAATCTGTAGACTATATCTTCCTGAGAGGTACATATATCTTTTGCCTATATAAAATTTTGGGCTATATCAATATGTGGGCTTGTAACGTTACAATTACCAATGAGACTCTAAAGACTTATTTCTAGGGGTGGTTTGGCTTATTTGGCAACAAAACTCCAACCCAGGTTTTTACAAATTTAATGAAATCAAAATATACAATGATCGATCCTTTTCATTCTAAACAAATAATGAAATAAAAAACTTAACTTAAATCGGTTTTAAATGAGTTACTCTGCTATTAGGATGGAACCTCTTCTGTAAATTATTTTCAGCCTTCTGAACACCAAATCTTATCAGGAAGCTATAGTACTCCAATCCCCATTCAACGAAGTTGATGTGATAATGCCAGGTATTACGCAGGTATTCTTTCAGATTCAGGAACCAAAGTGGTTTAACATACGTACTATTCCAAATTCTATATCTCAAGGAAGCACTTCTTGATATTTTTCAATCCCAAGAAAGGTTTCTGTTGTTTCAATTCCACGGGAGGTGCGAGAATCCCGACACAATTCTCGCCGATAAATTAGACTCCAAATTTCAAATTAAATTAATAATGACTGAAATCTAAATCTGAGGTACGTATTCTTGCTGAAGTCTTGACAAATATTGAAAATCTCTCAGAAGATTCTCTCTAGATCCGCGCATCCGCGCTCCGACCGATGGAACACGATCAACTGACAAATTACCGCGTGTTCGAAAATTCCAGTAGCCTAACATGGACCGAAGCGTGCAAAATCGTTGCAGGCTATATAAATCTTTAGATTACATATAGATCTGTGGGCATGGTAAGTCTATCATGAAAGTGGATCTGCAGGCTTACTAGTATATCTTTTGAAATAACTATTTTTTTCAGCCCCTTTAATTCCTAAAAGGAACAGTGTTTCCAATTCCGTTACTGTTTATTTTCAGGTAGATAACTAAATTCAAAGTCTATTGAGTTCAACAACATCGTGGAGAAATCATGGAATGAAAACAATGATTTCATTTGAAAAGATTGAATTTCCAAAAGAGCAATAAAATTTATAACACCAAAATAAATAAACATTGAGAAGTACGAATTTTCATTTAAAATAAATCAGTAGATCTCTACACAGTATATAGGAATAACAATGAGTATTTTGAATAGAGCAGAAATTCATGAATGCTGACATTTATGTCTCTTTAATGCTATTAAAATCCGATCTATTAAACCATTACCCTGTTATTCACATACATTGCATTATAAACGCAGTTCGATATATCACTTGATACTTATATGGAATGAAGAAAATAGTTATTGCAGATGACGTTTGGAATAATTCATTTCGATTTCACAGCACCATAGGTACGATAACCTTTATCTGATTGTTTTTGTTTTGATCATAGATTAATTGGAAGTATGACGATGAAAATGACATTGACGTCATACATGATCACTGCCCAGTGGGTCGACCTTCAAAATGTCACGAATTACTGAATTAGCAGAGTAACAGAATAGCACAAAAAAAAATAGATAATTGTAGAACTTAAAAATTGTTTAACTGAACACAATACTGAATAGAATATATTTTACCTTTGGTTTCAAATATTTGGTGAAACCAACAACTATAAATCCGTATCAAACTGAAGAGGTATGATTCCTATACCAAATGATTCAAATACCGGATGATTTTTTCAAAAAT
The DNA here is from genome assembly GCF_914767665.1 of Harmonia axyridis. NCBI lineage: Eukaryota > Metazoa > Arthropoda > Insecta > Coleoptera > Coccinellidae > Harmonia > Harmonia axyridis. The sequence continues at coordinate 72,484,507 of NC_059501.1, forward strand.
ATTTTGCATAAAAAGTTGTTGGTTTTTAGGGAAAAGTCCATTTATGGACTCATTTAATTCCTATTATTCGAAATATTCTTCCGTAAGATGTTTCCTTTTTGACTAAAAGCATTATTTTTTGATTAAATCTATGGTTGCTTGTGGTCTATTTTTGGTCTATTTCATCACAATGTCTGTAATTTTAGAATTTAGAGATAGAATTAGTCTCAAACATTAGAGAATAATGTGATGGTGCCCCGTCATGCAAAAACCACATGTGACAAGTGTTAAATCTTCTAGTAATTTGTTCATTTATTCTTGAATTTAATCGGAATGAAGAGGTCTACTTGAATTTGTTGGCACTTCAAAAAAATTCTATCAAATTATCAGATATTACACCACACCAAACTTGTGGTGAATTTTTTTTCTGTGACAAATTACATACTTGAACTTGACTTGATTTGAGATGTTTATTGCTTGGCTTGATATCAAGCTACTTGATATTATTTGAGCTTGATACGTCATATATTTCTGCAATCTCGTGTGCGCTTAGATAAAATAATCATATTCAAAGGATAAATAGGTGAGTTTAAGATCGATCTCGAAGTTTATTCAAGAAATCCCCTTTTAATCGATGGCTTGACGTTATTAAATAGAAAAATTCTCAATATATTTTAAAATGGAGAAAGAGGCACGAAAACGTTATCGGAACTTGGCTAAAATAGCCAAATATTTTTCATCAATGCCAGCATCTTCAGCTCCTGTTGAAAGACAATTTTCTAGAGACTGTTACAAAAATCCGCAATAAATTAGGCGAAAAATCAATAAAATGGCTCATTTGTCAATCCTGGATGGAAAATGCTGTAATCAAATAGTACTTGGAGATTTCTCGATATTGAGAAACAATATATTTTTTATTGTTAAAACATGAAATTTTATCACCAAAATCAAAATCCATATTTGGATTTGAAACACCCAAGCATGTTGAGCAGATTCATTATATTTCGAGGTCTAGAAACTACAATTCAAAAATTGGATATTTTCCTTTACCTCTATACATACTCGTAACTCAAAAACGTCATAGGTCATTCGATTAATTTCGAAGGTATAAATCTTTGGAAGAGTTTGTCAGGTGCGTTGCGATATCTTTTCTCCGTATAAAGGAAGTGGCATATCATAAAAATGTACCCATATTATAATCAAGTGTGAACTATGCAGTTTTTCATTTCATTACTGGAATTCTCCTGCAGTGAATAAGTAGCTTTCTAATATTTGTAACCCAAGTCGAAAGTGACCTTCTCTGCTTTAATCCAAACACCTCACTTAGTCATCTCATTCTTGCTACACCCCAATCTCCATTCAGATCAGCGAATTCCTTCTGCGCTTCGTCAATCTTCACATACTTCCTGTCCCGATTCTTTCTCATCCGAGATTGGTACATCGCGGAGCTCACAAAGTTAAGGTTAAGGTCCATTTCTCCACATCTCAAGACATGCAGGAATATGAAACTGAATTTCTCGGAAATGTGATACATCTCGTACGTTACGAGGCTCTCTCGATTATTCTTGAATGGACTTGCAACTTGCAACGGCGAATTCTCGGTAGAGGGATCTTATAACAGACACCCTGGAATTTAAACGCCTAGAGCTAGTCCTCCGGCCAGTGGTTATGAATGAGGAGTGAGAAGAATATAGTCGTGGGATTCTTGATGAAATTGGGTTAGGGATGTCGAGACGGTGGTGAACAATTAGGCAAAACCCCGATCGTTGTGAATTACCTGTTTTCTGAATGAATACTTCGGCAGATTTTCTCAAGACCACCTCGGGTCCATGAGAAATTTCTGATATTTCAATGTGGTTGTAAATACTTACTGGACGAAAAAAATATATAATTCCTAGTGATCAAATAATGAATGCCTCCTGCCATAAAAAAGTCCATCAAATGAGATATATTTCAAACAAAATTTTCACTAAATTGCACAAGCAAATTTAGAGCGAGTAGTTTTTATCCCACCCATATCGAAATCCTTTTTCTATATGAAAATTCCACAAGTGTACTCAAGATTTGTCCTTGATTGGCAACCGTTCTTAAATTATCTGTCATATGGAATGTCAAACAAGCTTGTCAACAATAATTGGAAAGAATATTATCCTGATTCCAGCAATTGTATTGAGGTAGTTATTAAGTTCTGGACTCTTCTTCCTCTAGCTTATAAAGGATTGATTTTAAAAGATTGTTGTTTTCTTAATGTAACATGTAACCTATTTCTTTTTGTGAAGAGTGGAAAATTATATTTATTCATCATATTGGATTGTCTGTATATTCGCGATAAGTGGAGCTTTTGTAGTACACCACCGTAAAATGGTGTAGATATGATTTTAGCATCATTTCTTTGTGCTGTTTATTTTTCACTTATTATTTTTGATGTTCCATAAAGTTGATATTTGGCTCAAATATTTAAGGACTTAAAAGAACTTCTTAAGATATTGTTATTTTTGATAAGTCATTTGTGAAATCGTAGAAACACGTCGACACTTAGCTGCAAATTACACAAAAATGGTTATCTTTGCAACAAATCAACAATTTCTTTTATGTGAAAGAATAGTGCTAAGATGAGAGATAGAAATAATTTTTGTATTTGTGTCATTTCGGCATCCTTGCGTATTTACTCAAAAACCATTATCTTTCGAATATTCCAACGACCTATTTTATGTTAAACAAGCAAGCTTTGAAGTTTTTGAGATAAAACTAAGCTCAGAAAGAAGTGACCCATGCATTCGGACTTCCTTTTTAGTTACGCCCATGAATAAAAACTTCGTAATATTTTTCATAAAAAACTAGACATACATTCATAATAATTATGCAAAATTTTTGAGAATCATCTTGCTTTTTGCTGAAATTAAATTAAAACATTTTTTAATAGAACCTATTATAGTCTAATCTTAGCAATGCGAAATGTTTAGATAATTGGATTTCATAACGTGATGAAACAATTTCGGATTCCCATTTTTGAGTTTAGTAGCATATCACTTATACAGAAGGGCCTTAAATTTTTTTATGTGACAGAGTTTTTCCGAAAAATGCCGAGGTAGTATACGATCCTCAACTTAATCGGGATGGCAATACCATCAAGGATTAAATGGCAAATCGGGACAAGTTACACATAACTATGAACTATGAAGGTTTGCAATTCGGCTTATGAATGGGCTAAAAAAATTCTGTTAGGTGTTTATTTCTATGAAAAAAGTAGTAAGGATGAATGAATAGGTAAAGTGGTCGATTTGCTGAACTTAATTTAAATTCGAAAATGATGGATTATAGCGTCTGTGTAATAAATATAAGGTAAATAGTTTGTCTGCACGGCAACAATATATTTACCTGATAATTATTTTAAATGATGATTTTCATATTGCTCCTTTTTTTTTCTCTTTTCCAAACAGTAAAAGTGTTTTTTTCTCTTTTCCTAGATTCTTATACTTGTGACTAAATAGTCACTACTTTTGTTCACATACTTCTGATATGAGTAAAATTACTCATCAAAATTTTCACACACATATCAACAATCACAAACCAAAGACTGCTGGTATTTCTGCGAAAATACAAGCTGTTTATAAATTATGATTGTTCTTATTTTTTATTTGGCGTTTTCAACAACGTAAACATTGTTTACGACAGTTTGACAAAGTGATGAATAATTATAAGATCCAGAGGTCAAAATGAGTCGCTTCGTTAAGATTTCAAACAGATATATCAACCAAAATATTGATAAAAATACTAAGTAAAATAAAAAATCTAAATCATATGCATTTATGCCTCGACTTATGAAGACAAATTATAGCTGTATGTATGTAACGAAACTACAATCTATAGTTGCAGAGAATATCAACGAAAAACTAGTATGAATTCCAAAAGACTGAACGTTAAATTAGTAATAACAAGATGTTCCCCTCCAAATAAAATTTTTCTTTATAAACACTTTTCGACAACAATCATACTCAGGAAATATCGGGCTAGTTTATATAGGCATCCCAAAATGATCCCGCTGAACTTTCAGGGTTCCAAGGAGTCTTGAAGGGGGTCTATGTTGACGTAAAAATGAGTAGGTTTTAGATAGTAACGAACAAAAATGTTGCTTAACTTCACCTATAAATAAAGGCAGATAATATCCTTCGCAAAAAAAATTAGGAGAGCAAAAAAATCCAAATTTTTCGCTGGTTGACTTAGTCGTTTAGAACCTACGATTCTCATGCAATCCTGACAGAACACATGAAAAAATAATTTTCCTTGTTTCTTGGTCCATGGGCTTGAAAAGTATTTTTTCAGACCGGCATTTGAATCATCATCAAGTAGGTACATCCCTTCCATTGAAATTATAACTATTTTTTGTACTTTTGATTTGCATTGTTGAAATTACGTTTATGTTTAATTTTAGTTCTTTTAAGTCTCCTTTTTTTATTTTTATCGCTACGAATTTAGTGTCGAAACTTCATCGTTAGATCTGATCTTTTTTCGATGAGTTTTCGAATTATGTTAGAAACAAGGGTTCCATCAAGACCAGTCAAATTTTAAGTGGTCTACTAGAGAAAAAACTTGGGAATTACCTTCGCTATATACATATTCGCACAGTATACACGTGTGGTAATAATCCGCTGATACCAAAAGTTACTCACCTTCTTCTGAGGAACTGGATGGATCTTAAATTCCTGAAACAAGACAATAGCTCAATTAGAAAACGCTAAACTGGCATATCCTAGGAAGTAAATCATTAGCAGTTTTTCCGATCCTTCAAAAACCACAATATCAAATGATGCAACCGGCAACAATTGTTGACCGTTATGAAATATTGGAGTTGGCAAAGGAAAGAGTCATTCATTCATGAAACTGAAGATACGCCAATTGATCTTCTGAGAAATACAAGTTCGCGCGAAGTGAAGATTGGAATGTAGTTTTATTTGACACTTTGTATTCGACAGATGAAGTACTAGTTGTGATATTGCGAACAGACGAGAGTTCTTAATGGTTTCTTATTATAGAACCGACACAGGAAGCTTGATTGAAGAATTATGGAAATATAATGCTAATTGGTAACTTATTGTTTATATTATGTGGGTTCAAGCGTTTTTACCACGTTTATTCCTTTAATACGATCAAATGTCAATTAATTTCAATACGTGGAATGCTGTATTTCTTCATCATACCCTCATCAAAATCCTCTTTCTTTCAAGAATTTGAAATCATGCAAAATATCGATAGGTATCACAAACTGCTGTGCTTCAAAAATTGTCAGATAAAAAAATTCGGGGTAAGTACTGACTTGAAGTCAGGTTTTTTTTGAACACTCGTTTTTCGCAATACGTCAATGATTGGAGATATAGAAGACGATCCTTATGGAATTCATTCTGAACATTTGAGTGATTATTTTAAATAAAGGGTTTTCCAATGAGAGGTTTCATTTTGATATTGAAAACGAAACGAGTATGTTGTAACAAGAATCAATGGATGTTTATTTGAATTGTAAAGGCAAAGATATGCCATCAACGATGGAAAAAGATGTCAGCCAAGCCGATTGGCTTTGGTTGCAGCACCATATCCTTTTCATGAAATGTTTCATGACCAATTCGCACATTTGCAGCTGTATGTCCTCGATAACTTCACGAGTTCCATCATCATGGTGTTGAATCGATTGTGGTGCATCGGTGAAGACCAAATTTTCCACGTGGCTTCAGAGAAAAAAGTGTTAAATTTTAAATCACAAGATCTCGCGATCATTCTGCTTATTGACGTAGCCTCCGAGGTGAAAATGGGCCTCATCACCGAAGATGATTTTTTGATGAAAATCCGAACCATTTTCATGCATTTCAATCACCAAAAACACAACCTTGGTGGTGATTGATCCGCTTGAGTTCTTGTGTGAACTGAACTTTAAAAGCCTTAAAACTTAAGTCCCTATGCAAAATACAGTGCAATTTCGTTTGTGGAATTGAAGAATGCCTAATTTCCAGATCGCCAAGGTATCGACAAACCTGGGTTTTCGTCAACACTACAGACAACAGCAGCTAGGGATTCATCAAGCCAAGAAGCTCGACATTTCAACCAACCACTTGACTTGAAAATCAAGCTCGTGAAAAATTACATTCTTGAGCTTAACTTGACTCGATTTATTTATTTATTTATTGCTTCACTTGATATCATGCTACTTGATATTACTTGAGCTTGATATGCACGATTCGAACGGCATATATTTCTGAAATCTCGTGAGCGCTTAGACTTAATATGGGGATTCCTCGAGCGCCGAGAAAGTGATGCATTCGCCAGTGTGAATTTATTAGTAGTTTTCTCACATTTTTTTGAAATCTATTGGTAGATTTCGGTAATTTCAGAAATATTTTACCGAACTTTCGGACAATTCTATAAGGTGCCTCTTGTATCTTAGATCCTGGACGGGAAATTATGAAATCAAACAAAGCCTGTAGGTTTCTCAATATTGAGAAACTCAAATTTTTTATTATTCTTCATTTTGTTATGAGTTATAGTGATTTAATTGATATTTTCGGTTGTTTTATACAATAAGTTTAATAAATGAAAGTATTTTTTGCAAGGTTCCTTCTCATTTCATAATTTTTTTATTGATGTGACACTACACAATGAAACTGCTAAAAATCAAGTGCTTGATATAATTCGAGTACTCTATAAATAAATACTTGACTTGACTTGAGATTGAAAAACTACTACTTGAGTTTGACTTGAGCTTGAATCGAAACCAAATCAAGCTGCTCAAGTCAAAGTCAAGTAGTAGTTTTTCAATCTCAAGTCAAGTCAAGTATTCATAACTTGACTTGAAATCAAGTCAAGCTCAAGCCAAGTAGCTTGAAAATCAAGCCGAACCGTGAATCTCTATTCAAATGTGAGAACTGATTTTTTGCGACAAAATTATTCAGCAAAAACCAAAACCGGAACAAATAAATATGTTGTTCCCCAATAGATAAATTTTCATCATTGAATCATTTTCATGCCAATTGATCTGATCTGTTTGAATATAAGAAATTATTCAATTTCCAAATAGGGGCTATAGAAAATTGAAAGCAATATTCAACTATTCCTTTTCGAATCTAGAATTATTCTCTTGAAATTTCACTTTTCCTTTCAGCTGCTTAGTCGAATTTTTAATTTCTCCGTAATATTATCTGTAAATGTCTGTCTATCCATCAACACACAAAGCGCCAAATAATTATGAGAAAATGTAAACTTGTCAAGAATGCTGAGATTTCCTTCCAGCCTCCATAATTAACAGCAATTTCCTCCCAAATCATTGCAGAAAAACCGAAACTCGCCGTTGCAATAAAGGCCAAATCCTTATTGTGGAATTTTCCGGAGAAAATTTCTTCGAGGAAAATCCCTTGACAGTTAATTATGCCTGCCTATTGATCATTTATTGGCCAGAGGAAACTTCCTTAGAACAAAGCGGAAAAGCGAGAAGCCCCCATTGTTCGAGTTTTCCACGAAAACTGCATCGCATTTTCCGAGCAAGTATCACGAACTTTCGCTATAAAACTTCGGATAATTCGGCTTCCGGAATCGACCCCGTACCTGTGTTTCCGCTGTTTTTAATTGATTTAGCAAGGTCACTGGGATATGGGAATGCGGAAAATTCGGCAGTTTTCCCATGGGAAAAGAATGAAATATTGGGCAAATGTGGAATGCTCTTTAATTCGGTTTATTGCTGAAGTGCTATTATATAGATTAGAGGAACAACTTTTCCGTTTTTTTCGTTCCCATAACTTCAACCCCCTAACGGAAGTGAGCACAACTCCTTGATTTTGAATAGGGATGAGGGTGTTGCGATAACTGATCGATTACTATCTGATGATCTAAAATTTCGCTTCGAAATATCCTTCGATGATGAAATAACAGCGAAAATAGTGGAAGAGGCAATGCGGAATTCATCTCGAGAATATTATCCTTATCCGACACATTTCAGAGGTCAAATTTGATTTTACTGGTCCAATCGGAAACAAAAAGAGGGTGCATGAAAGAGAGGAAGCAAGGGACGTGTCTATATCTTAGGTCATGTAGCAATGGTTCTATGTATCTGGTTTTGCACGCACAACAATCGCACATATCGAGAAACCTCCAAGCTTTGTTTGATTTCAAATTTTCCCATCCAGGATCTAAGAAATATGAGGAATCTTATAGATTTATCGCCTAACCTATTACAGGTTTTTGTAACTGTAAGAGCAGCTCTGGAAAATGGTCTATCAATAGAGGCTAAAGATGCTGGAGTTGATAAAAATCCTTAGCCATTTCGTCCAAGTTTGGAAATATCATTTCTGAAACTACCAAAATCTACCAATAGATTTCATACAAATGTGATAAAACTACTAATAAAGTCACACTGGCGAATGCTTCACTCTCTCGGCGCTCGAGGAATCCCCTTATTTAGTCTAAACGCGCACGAGATTGCAGAAATATATGCGACGCGTGCATATTAAGCTCAAGTAAAATCAAGTAGCTTGATATCAAGTCAAGCAATAAATATCTAAAATCCAGTCAAGCTCAAGTATGTAATTTTTCACAAGCTTGATTTTCAAGTAAAGTAGTTGGTTCAAATGTCAACCTACTTGGCTTGATGAATCCCTAAGTATGGAACTGGCGGTGTAATCTGTGTGCCAGGCTCGGGACTTATCGAATGACGTATTAGGGGTCCTTTACAAGGATATGCAGACACAACAAGCAGACACAAACGAAACAAAAATGGGTCAGGAAGGATGAAAAAATTTGATAGACACGAAGGAATAGTTCAAAATTGAAGCAAATTCCACCAAATATGCGCCAGAAATCTGTATGCAAGCAGATACAATGGATGTGGCCAATCTGAAGATATCAGATGCATCTAATATGAGTATAAATCAAAACAAGTGATTTCTGTTGAAGGGAAACCAATTCAAAATGATGAATGATGTGTATGTAGGAGGGCACAATGGCAGATATGTCATAGTAGCAATTTCCGATGGAGTGTAGGCGTAATGCACAACCTGTTGAATGTGGAAAAACTATGGGAAATTGAAACGAACAACGTTTAGATTACAGCATCTGCCCTCCTACTGCCTTTTTTCTTTCAGTCATAAATCGCAGCTAATGATTTGAATTTTAACGTATTGCTTTTAGTTATGATTTATTAGCTTCATTGATAAGCTAATAAAATTATTTGTATGAAAAATTTCAGATTCCACAAGTTATAATTTGGATAGAAGATAACGGGTGTTTTTTTTCGTGGTATATAACTTTAAGTTGGCATTACTGTTCAACATGGCGACCGATTTATCAGCTGTCAAGTGATTTATTCTCAGTTTGTGCAATTCATCATGAATAGACTCACGCCTGAACAACGCTTGCAAATAGTGCAATTTCATTTCGAAAATAATGGTTCTGTGCGGAATACGTATCGCGCACTATGTTCATTTTATTTTGTTTAGCGATGAAGCGCACTTCTGATTGAATGGCTACGTCAACAAACAAAACTGCCGCATTTAGAGTGAAGCTAATCCTCAAGTGTATGTCGAAACACCGTTACATCCAGAAAAACTATCTGTTTGATGCGCTTATGGATCTTGTGATTCAACACCGCTAGACTACTTTCTGTGGGGCTATGTGAAGTCATTGGTCCATGCGGATAAGCCACAAACCCTTGACCATTTGGAAGACAACATTCGCCGTGTTATTGCCGATATACGGCCACAAATGTTGGAAAAAGTCATCGAAAATTGGACGTCCAGATTGGACTACATCCGAGCCAGCCGTGGCGGTCATATGCCAGAAATCATATTAAAAATGTAATGCCACAAGATTATCTTGCGGTTGCGGATAAATAAAATTCATGTCAATCGAATAATCCATCGTTGTTTTATTGCAATTCAAAGTTCTAAAGCCCTAAAAAAACACCCTTTAGAATACAACTTCACTACCCATACAATAAAAATATGAAGTAATACATTTAGAATAAATTTTGCATCTTTACACTACAATAACATTGGTCAACAGAATGAAAAAATGCTGACGGAAATCCAACAATTTTAAATGCTGATTTAAAAACTTAACCAGATTTTTTATATTAATAAGATTAGTTATGTTATCAGTTAATTAATTTTAATTTTGATACATCTTTAACGGACAAAATGAATATTTCCTACTCAAAATAAGAATCGAATTAATCGAATATTTACCTAGATTCTAGAATTATACCTGAATCTAGAAAAATTGTATGTTATCGTGCAACAATGAAAAAAGAACCCAGCAAAAATGCGTTTGACTGGAAACACTGAAGACAAATATGATTCAATTTCTATTAGTCTTTCTACTACCTTGAAGAAGGGATATGACACAATTCTACTACTTTTGGAAAAAGTCAAATAATAAAATCAATTTGTGTCTATCGAAAAATAGTAAACTTCCTCCTTAGACAGCAAAGTACCAAAGTACCAAAAATCTGTGATTATTATGCCTTTGGAGAGCATAGCTAAAAATGAACACTGGATTAACAGAAAATTTAACGTAATAAACAAAGCTTTGGTTATGGGAAAAATAATATTACTTCCGCCTTTGCATATTAATTTGGGGCTGTTGACTTGACTGAAGTAATTTGTGGAAGCTCCAAATTGAAAAAGAAATTATTTTGGATATTTGTAAGGTGAATTTCCTGGGATTAGGACAGAAAAACTAATAACCTACAATAATTGATGATTCTCAAATAAGGCAACTTGTTAAATTCACCTCATCAATGAACGGGATTGAATTTTTACTCAAATTTTTTTTCGGAATTATAAAGTAGAGAATTACGTATAATAAGAAAAAAATTTGCTTTCAATTACTTAGCTGGATCCTTTATTCACATACTAATGGAGGAATTCACAACTGCAACATTTCAAGATACTTTGAATATTGAATTATTCCTTGAGATGAAAAAATAATAAATCCTCCTACAAAATTCAGTGATTTAAAAATCTCAATCAGTTGATAAAGTTTTAACGAATCAAAATGAAAAAAAAAAAGAATTCCTCTCAAATGAACAGTTATATAGGTAGACTTCTTTCAAACTACATACGTCATAAGGTATCAATGGTGATATCCTAGCAGAGCACGGATATGTTATGAATCAATTCTATTTGAGACAGGAAAGCGTAAACAATTGATACTTCAGTTTTTTACAGGTTAGTGAACTAACATGGCAATTGAATTGTTTCTTCAAGAAATTCCCACTTCAATGGGCGCATTCCCTAATTTGTCTTACGAACTCGAATGGAATCGATTACACCTGAAATAATTCTTTAATTGGCTTTTGTTCTATTTCCCAATCGTTCCCATTTTTTTTTTTGGATGAAATTGATATATATCCTATAAATAGATTTCAGATATCCTCCATTCGAGCAATAAAGCTTTCAATGAAATTTTTCCAGGAATAGAAGGAATGAAATACGGTAGATACCTCATAGTATGAACATTGTTACCTAATCCTTTCTGCACGTTAATGCAGAATAATCTTAATTTGCAATAAACTTAGCTTCAGGTTTAATTCTCTCCGCATGTGTCGTCGCGATTAGATTGCATTTCATTGCTCCGATAATTAGTTTTCCGCATTCGAATAATAATCGATAGAAATCTTTAAAAATGGGTTTAACTAGAGGAAATATAAAAGAATTGAAGGGAATCGTTAAAGAGACAGTAGTGGCCGTACTGGATTGCTATTTAGATACCATTACTGAGAAAATAATGCTCAAGATTAAGGACAGAATGGAGGAGGAGTTTAAACGGCTGAATTTTCGATTGCAAAATGATGAGTTTCCTTCTACCGATCGAAATTTGGAAGAACTAAAATCAAGGCTCCACAAGACCGAGTCTAATTTGGAACATTTACAACAGGAAAGTAGAAGAAACAATGTTATTGTTTTTGGAATACCGGAATCTGATAATTCGGATCTGAAGAAAAAACTTATAGCCATGTGTCAAGATAAAATGGTAAACATTGATGCACGATTTATAAAATCCTGCTACCGTTTAGGAAAAGGAGTTAAAAACAAAACACGTCCGATTATTGTCAAATTTTTAGATGAATCATATCGTAGTGAATTTTACTCATCAAGAAAACTTTTTGTGGGATCAAAGGTCTTTGTGAAAGAAGATCTAACCAGAAAAAGAATCGATATATTCAAGTATGCCATAGCGAAATTTCCCAAAAATGTGTGGACTGTTGATGGTATAATTAAGGTTAGAACTGAAAAAGGTGTAATTTCAGTTAATGATAAACAGGACGTAGATTCCTTAGTTTAAATGAGTTGATAATGATTGAATTGAATTGTATTATTATGTTGTATGATGTAGGTGATTTCTATATAGGTTTAGTTCTTTTACGCTTATCGGGGTAGTTTCACTGTACATACTGCTTTCTTTGGCTTTTTATGCCTTTCAATTGGTAATCTAAATTTTTTTGTTTCTCTTTCAACAAATGTATTGATTTTTTGTATAACTGGGGAGAATGTTCATCAGTTGTAGAAGCAGATAATGACAGCATACAAGCTTGCTTAGGCTGTATATTTCTGCAAGTGAAGTTATTGTCTGATGTATATTTATACCTATTGATGAATAAATTGAATTGAATTGAATTGAATTGGAGTGTGTATAATTTTTTCGAGCATATATTTCTTTTTATTTTAGGTAAGGTGTAAGAGCAGACACTTCGGAAGACATTACTGTTTATCCTCATCCGACAGGATATCTAAATTCATACATCCTTATAACAGCCTTGACTTCTAAAATCATTATATGAGATTCTTCTTGAATTTTCTATGGTTCTCAATAAACGAAATTCTGAATGAAGCTTGTAATTTTTTACAGAATTAGAGAAATGAAAAATACGCGATGAAAAGTTTAATTTTCTGCATAAATACAACGCTGCATAAAACATAAGGGATTTTTGTCAAAATTATACAAATAATAGGTAAGTCTTTTCTTTTTTTCAGCTTGAAATATCTCAGAGGCGTATTATTTTTTCCTTGGACATAAAATTCTCAATTGTATACCAATAAATGCGTAACTGCTCTTGAAACAAACCAAATTTCATTCTAATAAAATCTCGACCGTTTCCAGAATAAGAAAAAATTATGTCAATACAATAAAACAAATTTTCAGTAGATATAGGATTTTTTAATTATATATTTTAAGGTGGTTATAGAGGCAATACTGCTTCTGTTGTTTTTGACATTTTATATGTCATTATTGTGCCATTTAATCATAGAAGGATAGCCGCTTCAACAAAAATTAGAAATTGTTGAATTGTTTCACCAAAATCAATGCTCATTTGTGGCTACAAAGGAAAATTAGAAAAAAACAAATTTGTCTTCAATACAAATAATAGTGAGTCGATTAACTGACTAATTTAGCTCATGAATTCTTCTTCAATTCCTCACAGCATCCACAAATGTGCACTGGATTTAATGAATCCATTTATAAACTTTTTTGAAGTGTGTATCTTTTCATGATTGAATTTGCATAACTAACTGAATTGTAGCATTTCTATTAGAAAACCGTTGTTGTCAGAATGTAAGCAATTGGAGTCTCTTTCAACGTCGATTTATTTCAGTCTCATTCGACATTAATCAAGATCTGAAAAAAAAATGTGTATCCATTTCAATTTTTCAATTTCTCGACCACATCAATTACATATTATAACAACTGACGTTTGTTGTCTAAGATAATTGTAGATTTCAGAAATGAATCATAATATGAATAAGTCATCGCGTCCTAGTCAAGGTCTATTATAGGATAACCATGAAATATAAACGAGAGTACCTGACGACATCAATTACTCCTAGTTATTTGAGGAGTGGGGGTGGGGATGCTGCAATTCGAAAAATTCGAAGCTACATCATTTAACCAGAACATCATCTACGTCAGAGGAATTTTCCTGCGGTCTATAGAAGAACGTGCAGCTGAGGGAAATGCAATAAAATGTGTTTGCCCAAAGTTACCTAATAGATGAATAGTTGCAAGTAAAATAATGGGTTATTTTTGAGTAACGATTGATAGAAATGAATCATTGGATTTGTTCAGCACGTATACATACATTTACGTAATTTCTAGATCCAAAGTCAACAAAAAGCACGCACGATGGAATCCAAGAAGTCATAAAGTACGCAAATAGATTCGTGATAATATTGAAAATGAATACACGTCATCCCTACATCGAAACGGCTCGTTTCTAGAATATTTTAAGGCCTTTACGGTCAAAAAATGTTCGTAATGTTAGTCTTTGATTTGCGTTCTTGAGGAAAATTTTATTTGAAGAAAAACACCAGCTGACACACTTTAGACTAGCATTATAACAGAGCTTACATCTATTTCATAAGAGTTCATAGAGTGGTCTCCTAAGAGAAATGGTATAATTTGAAATGGTTTCAATGGCAAGAATTCAGGAACTACTTAATTCAGTTAATCGATTGTCTATTCCTCATTTTCATCATAGAAATATCTGACAGTTTACATGACAATTGTTTAATCCCTGTTATATGCGCTGTTGGAACCACCTATATACACTTCCCCAATAAAAGATGCACCACTAAGAACAAGGCAAAAGTATAACATACATTTTCGTCAAAACTACTTGTCCGATTTGGATTTTTTTTTTGAATGACAGTTTAGGTTTGGTTATGGTAGATTATCTCCCTAAGACAACACCTTGCCGTGGTGGAAGGGTTTTTAGTAACTGTCTGCTGTGAAGTAGACAGTGAAACTAAGACTGACTAGAAAATGGTCCATGGCTTATCCCAGCCTGCTACTTCTTCCATATTTCAATAACCCCATGTTCCCCCAAACACCACATTCTTGCCACTACCTCGCCCACTCCTTAAAACTTCCTCAAATCTCTACCCCTTCAAGTGACAGTCTCTGGCAGAATGATTAACACGTGAAGAGAAGCAGAGCAGCCAGCCAGTCGGCCGTTTTCGTCCACCAAAGATGAAGTAGAGACGCACAACCGACCAGACAGAGGCCATAAAGGTAGGTGAAAACTATTGACAGGGCTAGAAGAACGAGACACAAGAAGCCTAGAAGGAAGCAAGAAGTTCCCGGCGCCAACTCTGATGCTTCCAATGCTGTGAGGATTTGAGATTTGCTTTGGTAGTGCTTGTTCGCAAAGGTCGCAAGACCCTTGGGTCGAGACCAGGGTCAAGAGGCTTCTCCTTGTGATTGAGATTAAGTTCAAAGGGAGGAGATCTGCCGACCAAGTATCCTCAGGCTTAAGTTCTGTAATCAGAGCTATGAGGGAAACCACGTAACGATGGAGCTCATAGGTGAGTAGTTGCCTTGCGCTTTTTAGGCTAACTACTGGATAGCTCTACCATCAGAAACGAATTGGTTGTGTTTTATCCCAAACTCCTTAGGTCAGGACAGCGTCCCACAAAAACGGGCATTCTATCGTAGAGTATTCAGAGTTAGGTTTTCAGTGAGTATTCCTTTAAGGTGAGCTTCACACTAACCAACAGATGCCGATAGGAGCTTCATATTGTCGATATTCGTTCGGTGTCCATAAGGTGGATTTCTCTCTATTAAAAAAAAAGTTATGTTAGGATAGGGTTATGTATATACACTTCCCCAATAAATTAACGCACCACTAAGAATAAGGCAAAAGTTCAAGATGGTACACTTTCGTCAGAACTGCATTTCTGATTAGGATTCTTTTTTTGGAAATAGAGGTTATTTTGTGAAGTAGTTTCGAAAATGTATCTTGAACTTTCTCCTAATTTTTAGTGTAGATACCTTCTAATTAAATTTTTATTTCAATTAATCCCACTAAATAACAATAATAATCTATGAAATATTCGTCGTTTCAAAATACGAAATGATTTCCATATAACATAAAAACATTGTACCAGCAGTAACCCAAATGGGAATCTGCGTGACAATCTTCATGTGCCTACCAAATGCCGAATCTGAGATTCAAACGGGATCTTCACGAATATGCGTTAGCGAATTAATTAAGAACTTTACGGTGCTCTCTCATATATGGAACGTGTTTAAAAACATGTACGTAATATATGATGTTCGAGAAGCAAAGCAAATGTGACGACAATTTATACATGTGAATAGAATATAGCGTCTGCAAAAATTATGGTGATCCTTGTAGAAAGTAAAAAGAAATCCATTATTTTTACAATAGATGGCTTTAGTTATCTGTATCTTGCGTTGTATAAATCCTATCAGGTTTCACTAGATAGCGTAAGAAAGATGTGATTTCGTACTACAAAGACTTTTCTGACAGTCTTGTGCGTCAAAAATGGACACTCACAAAGAGAAAATATACGCTATATTTTACAGTTTTCCTTCGATAAAGGCGGAAATGCAAGCCAGGCGGCTGAAAATGTAAATAGTGTTTATGATCCTGATATTGTAACAGCCAATCACGCGCAATTTTGGTTTCGTCTTTTCCGTTCCGGTAATTTTGATGTCAAAGATGCACCACGCACTGGAAGGTCAACTGCCAAATGTGTCGATAAAATCATGCCGAGTCCATGTAAGCACTGTTTCGATTGTTCGAGAGCTAAAGATTGCACAAAAACCATTTGGAACCTTTGGCTGGTTTCAAGAAGAACGTCGATTTATGGATACCACACAAGTTCACGCAAAAAAACTCATAGGCCCAATTTCCATTTGCTTATAGCTTCTTGATCGCAACAAAATCGACCCATTTTTGAAGCGGTTGATGAAAAGTAGATCACTTGAGACAACGTCAAGTGAAAATGGTCGTGGTTGAAACGAGGTCAGCCGACGTAAACGGGAACCAAGCTAGGATTGACGTCCAGGAAGGTTTTGCTATGTGTTTGGTAGGATTGGTAGGAAATTATCTACTATGAGCAGCTCCCCTACTGCAGAACTGTTAACTCGGAACTGTACTATCAATATTTGGACCCTCTGAAGGAAACAATGGCCCAGAAGCGGCCAGCTTTGGCCAATAGAAGAGGAATTATGTTCCATCAGGACAACCCAAACCAAAAATCGTTAATGACTCGCTAGAAGTTCCAGGAGATTGGTTGGGAGGTTCTTATACATCCACCTTATAAGAACTTGGCACCAGCGGATTACTATCTGTTCCTGTCCATGAGGAACAATTTTGCTGGGGAAAAATTTGCTTCAACAAAGGCTTGTGAAAATCGACTGTCTCAATTTTTTGCCAATAGGAACGAGGGCTTCTATCAGAGCGGCATAAGGATTTACCTTCAAAATGGCAACAAGTTATTCGAATAAAACAGCGCATGCTTGACCTAAATCGGATCATTCTATCTATTGTAATTAAAGCCTTGTTTTTAATGCAAAAATAATTAATTTTTACTTACTGCACCTTATAGAGAAGATATGATTTATTTTGTCATTGTCTTGGGTTAGCATATCCCGATTAGTGATTCTGATAATAGGATCCTCATCAAACTCAGCATGATTATTTGAGTGAATGAAATATATATATAATTAGAGATTAGAGATGAAATATGTATATAATTAGAGAAATAACCCCCCCACTGATAAGAAGAAATAAGAAAAAATTGTAAGAATAAATTCAAAAGTGGGGGTAAGCCTTTCCACCCCCCCCCACCCCCCGCTAAGTAAATCTAATTACGCCACTGATTATGGCTGCTTTGAGAAAATGACAGTTTGAATTATTGGTTCAGAGGAAGTGCAAATATCGGTTTCAAACAACATCGCAGAATTTTGCAAATAAGAATTGTATTTCAATCATTGGAAAGCTTTTTTTTAAGAAAAAACTGAGATATTTCAAACTATCATATAAATCAGTTTTGAATTCCTCATTTAATTTGTGGTATAAATCTCACACGCCTTTTTTCGTACAGGGCGACGTTTTCATGCAAAAAAAATAAAACTATTGTCAATGAAATATTGATTTCATTCTTATATTCTTCTTTAATTTTCTTTGGTTAAGTGATCAACAAGGAATTTCGCAAGAAGCTTGAAATTGTTTTTCCACATCTAAATGCAAAATTTAATCTTCACAGAATTTCAAATTCAGAAATCATTAGGAAAAAAATTCAAACGATCATAATTACGAAACCATCATAGTCCAGATTTCCAAAGGAGCATTAAAGTTGCATTAATATCCACCTTAAGGATCAAAATGACTGTACCAAAAAGTGTTACAGCCACAAATCTTCACAGAATAATCTTCCTTTCGAAGTGAAACTCTATGGATTAACAACCAAGATATTCATATTCACGGTATGCACTCCATTTCTGAGAACCCTTCGTTTTAACCCCAATTTTTTTCTATTGCACATGCAGCGTACATTCAGACGTTTATTCAGATTCTCGGAATCTGCACCTCTGCGGTTTTGACTGTTTTGTTATGTAGGGAAGGTGTCGGATTTGAATACGAGAAAGCTTTTTTTCCCAGGCGAAACGCAACTGCCAAGTGTTTTTATCGTATGGATCTGCTAATGTGGTTGAAGGGTGTGTTAAATGGAGATATTGTTCTAATTTTGGAAGGTTGCAGGCGAAATTTGATAATCTGGTGGAAAATCTGTGAATATATAGGTAACCTCAATTTGATGTCGTTTAAAATTCTAAAAAAATAGTAATTTACGTAACAAGTCCGGAAATTAGGGTTTTTTTGGACGAATAGACAAAATTCCAGGACGAGCGTAAGCGAGTCCTGGAAGTCTGTGAGTCCAAAAAAACCATTTTCGGGCGTGTTGCGTACAATATTTTTTCGACAACCATGTAAAATAACACTATCGCTGCTGCTTTCCATATTTTATTGCGATTGCGATAAAAAAACATGCAAATTTTTGACAACTAATTTCATATGAACTGTCAGCCGTTATCTCGGTTGCTATGGATTCTATGATTCTTTTCCGGCCTAGTCCGGGAAGTACGTACTTTCCGGACTAGGCCGGGAAATGCTACTTTCTCAGAGAAAAAGCGTCCGGGAAGTGAGCACTTCCCGGACGGTTGCCGAAAAAAATTATTTTCCTGACTTTTTCATATGAAATTCTTTTGATCTCTACCAACTTTTTTTTTTTTTAATAATATAATAAATTTCTACAGGAATCAAACTTGAATCATTCTAAAAGAAAAAAAAAAGGTTTTTTCAGGAAATTTTATCGAGAAGTAATCGAAAAGGAGTAATTTAATTCAATTCAACACAATTTGAGTGGGTATTGTAATCAAATTTTCCCTAAGTTTAAGTTAATCAATTCTTCAAAGTATATAAAAATTAAAATAATGAAAAATAAAGTCAAATTTGTAAGAAAAATAGTATATTCTAAAACAAGTTTCAAAATGGGCTCCTATTCCAACACCAATCGAAATTTTATTTCGAAAATAATTGTTCTGTGCGGAATACGTATCGCGCACTACGTCCATTTTATTTTTTTTAGCGATGAAGCGCACTTCTGGTTGAATGGCTACGTCAACAAACAAAACTGCCACATTTGGAGTGAAGCTAATCCTCAAGTGTATGTCGAAACACCGTTACATCCAAAAAAACTGACTGTTTGGTGCGCTTTTTGGGCTGGTGGAATATTTAGTCCGTACTTCTTCAAAAACGATGATCGCCAGAACGTTACAGTCAATGGTGATCGGTATAGAGCCATGAATTATAACTTTTTCATTCCTGAATTGAACAAACATGATGTTCAGGAGTTGTGGTTCCAACAAGACGGCGCAACATGTCACACAACTCGTGCCACAATAGATTTATTGAAAGACACGTTTGGTGACCGCCTAATTTCACGTTTTGGATCTGTGAATTGGCCTCCAAGATCTTGTGATTTAACACCGCTAGACTACTTTCTGTGGGGCTATGTGAAGTCATTGGTCTATGCGGATAAGCCACAATCCCTTGACCATTTGGAAGACAACATTCGCCGTGTTATTGCCGATATACGGCCACAAATGTTGGAAAAAGTCATCGAAAATTGGACGTCCAGATTGGACTACATCCAAGCCAGCCGTGGCGGTCATATGCCAGAAATCATATTTAAAATATAATGCCACAAGATTATTTCGCGGATAAATAAAATTCATGTCAATCGAATAATCCATCGTTGCTTTATTGCAATTTAAAGTTCTATAGCTCTAAAAAAAACACCCTTTATATGGTCTGATACCTAAGCTGACAAGTGTTATATATACATTGAATGTCTTAAAGCACCAGGTGACTATGTTGAATGATAAAGTAGAATTTGTAAGAAAATAAGTGTTTTTACAGGTTAAGTAAGTTATTGAGTGGACTAGAGAAAGCTATTTGGTGTGCATAAAAGAAACATTCACGCTGTTCGTCACTTCATAATCGGTACATCATACTTGTAATTAGATCCCCACTTCATGCAAAATCTGTACTCGACATTAGCAAACCCAATGAACCAAAATTCAACACGCTCATCGTTTCCTGAAAAAAAAAAAAGATCCATTTCCGACCTTGTCAAGTTCCCACCGATTCATCTCCAGCATAGGTCAAGCGATGGCCTATCCCGCTGGGATTTTTCGGGTCTGTTCCAAGAACGTAACGAGCCTATTGTCTAAACAGTAATTTCTTTATTCCTGTATGCGTAATGAGACAACTATTCGAACGTTCGGAATATCCGACAACCGCGCAAAACGGATTCGTGATTCATGGATTGACGGTGCATGAAAAGCGCTTTATTGGAGACTAATCTCGTGATTCAAAAAAAAACGTTCTGGTCCAACTGTAGGAGATGGTACGTGATTCATTCGTCCATTGATTCAGCGGCGATAGATGGTAAGAGAATCGTGAATGATTTTTGAGGGTGTAGGTAGTTGGTGAATTATTTTTAAACGGTTTCGAACCAGTTCGTAACTACACACATCGCCAAAATTCTTGGACCCCCTTATGTTTGTCGAAATGAGATACTATTGATATAAGTGTTTCACAAAGTATACTTAATTAATTTATGTAATATATTTAATTAGTTCCTGTAATATTTAATTAGTTTATAATCTCCTCTAGTTTAAAAGTTGTAGTGCTAAAACATCGAAATTTGTCCTGTACAGGGTGGGCAAATTTCGATGTTTTAGCACTACAACTTTTGAACCAGAGGAGATAGACAAAATCTGATACCCACTTCTCGATCTCTTTTTCTGAGAAACTAACAAGGGTAGTATTCATTTTTGGCCACCTTCTTTTGTTTTCGAGTTATAAGCGAAAATTGGAAAAATGGCGATATCGAAAAACATTTATATCTCCGCTAATACTGATGATAGAGCTCTGAAATTAAAACATTATACAGGCACTTTTTTACGTAGAATTCAGTGGCGTGCTCGTATTTTCAAAAGGGTTTTTAATTACGAAGCTATGACCCAAAGTTATGTTTTTTTAAATGAGAACACTAGATTTTTGTGCCATTTTCTGAAAGCTTAATTTTTCCTGATTTCAAAAATATATAACATCGTATGATTCGTATCAAAATGAATAACAGAAAATGGTCAAAAACCTTTTTTTCCTTAAGAGTCTCAATATTTCTATGGTTTCAACTGTTGATGAGCCTTCCTATAACAAGAGCAGTGTCCTTCCGTCAATCTGATTATTTCTATGCTTTTCACTTATTTCTACAAAATTCGAATCTATATTTATTTTATACAAATAGTTTCGAAAAGATAAACGAACTTGGAAAAAGGTTCCTAGGTAGCTTGAACACAGTTTCAAATATTCATCTATTGAAATATCGAGAAGAGGTGTCGACTGTGCATTGTGCAATTGTTGTCATTATTAGGTAAAATATTATTTCTTGTTTGTCCCTTCGTAATTAAAATGTTGAATTCAATCAGATATGCATTGTTTCATATGCTGTTTAAAATGGATTGGTACTTGTGCGTATTGATTCTGGAGACCTATGTAAATAATCTCCTGATACATGCATCTCATTACAACTCTTTCGATTGAAAAATTCGATCTTGTGGTTTCTCCGTTATTTCCAAATCAATTTTTAGATAAAAAATTTATAAAACATATCTAGATTCGAATTTTGTAGAAATAAGTGAAAAGCATAGAAATAATCAGATTGACGGAAGGACACTGCTCTTGTTATAGAAAGCTCAATTTTTCTGTGTTCATCAACAGTTGAAACCATAGAAATATTGAGACTCTTAGGTGAAAAGAGGTTTTTGGCCATTTTCTATTATTCATATTGATCCGAATCATACAATGTTATATATTTTTGAAATCAGGAAAAATTAAGCTTTCAGAAAATGGCACAAAAATCTAGTGTTCCCATTTAAAAAAACATAACTTTGGGTCATAGCTTCGTAATTAAAAACCCTTTTGAAAATACGAGCACGCCACTGGATTCTACGTAAAAAAGTGCCTGTATAATGTTTTAATTTCAGAGCTCTATCATGAGTATTAGTGGAGATATAACTGTTTTTCGATTTCGCCATTTTTCCAATTTTCTCTTATAACTCGAAAACAAAAGAAGGTGGCCAAAAACGAAAACTACCCTTTTTAGTTTCTCAGAAAAAGAGATCGAGAAGTGGGTATCAGATTTTGTCTATCTCCTCTGGTTCAAAAGTTGTAGTGCTAAAACATCGAAATTTGCCCACCCTGTACATAACTGGTTTTGGAATAATGTGATTTGAAATGAAGAGCTATTAGTGAGCTGAAGAAGTTGTAGAAAGATGTAGAAATTCGAAAAGAACGGAAAAAATTCAAAAAGGCAAAAAAGCTTTTTATAAGGCTGGCCCAAATTTTGTAGAATATTCATGGCATATTGAAAGTGAAACATTTCAACATTTTTGTATAAGTACTCAAATAACAAATTATTTTTATACATTTCATCAAACACATGACTGCAAATTCAATTTTATTTCGATATTATATACATTTTTCTTATGAATATTCAAGATTTCAATCTAATTCTACAAGACAACTGAAAATGTGAAAAAAATTATAATTCACACATAAAGTTGAACTTCCAGTATCTACCGAAAAACTTACCTGAGATAATGAAATGAGTCAGTCTTTTTTAGCTACATCAAAATTAGTGGTAATGTGGTATAAATTATATCATTTCATGAAGTGAATATAATTATTTTCTTTTTCATATGTCATGAATATCGTACAAAATTTGTTCAAATCTTTTCGGATATCTATTCTGAATTTCTTCATAAAAAATAACGAATGATATTTTTTTACCTCAACACTCAAATTGGATTTTTTTTTATTTTCAACGAGAATGAAAATTAAACCACCATCCCACCAGAAAATAAAAGTGTTTTTTAGAGAATTTCATTGTGAAGTGTTTGAAAAAAAATAATTGAAGTTTCCTTCAATTTAATACTATTTGAGCAGGTTTTGTTAAAAAATGTAATAATACCTATGTTGAAGTGAATCAATTCTTCGTAATAGTATATAAAAAAATGGATTAGATGCTTTCAATATATAAAAATGAATTTTATAAATTGATAATTTTTTGACGATTAATTAAACACATCAGAAAAACTACATTATAAGTAGATATGAAAAATTCATTAACGTTTCAAGTTAATAACAGTACTTACTCTTGTAAAATTGTAAAATTCAAGCGTATTTAAAAATTATTATAATGGGTCTAATTATTAAAATTTTGCTAGAACTGACTTGTAATTATATAGAATATATTGTTCGAATTCGTCGAATATTCGTCAATTTTAATAATTGCAATTGAAACATTTTTGTAGGACTTCATAAAACTCTTAAAAAATTAAGGAGATCCAAATGTTATAAATTTAAATATTATAAAAATAATAATAGAAATGAGTTGAGAGCAGAGATTGTGTGAAATTATTTCTGGCAGAGTTCGATTACCTTCCTATATAAAAAAACATTTGAGTTCAGGTTTTTTGGTAAGATTGGGGCGATTGGGCACTTTAAAACATCGACACATCAAGTAACAGAACCTCGACCTCTGCAAATTCGTCAACAAAGAGTTTACACACAAATCTGCATACCTCTGAGTTCAACGCCACTACCTACTTGCCCATGTATTGGTCATAATTAAAACCAACCTGGGAGTATATGGGGATAATAAAATATGGGTTCACTAATATCGACAATACGAGGGGCAAGAATTTTTTAATATTCCCATATTCAAGTTTTTCCGTTCATTTTCGAAACAAATAGAATGGGCAGGATAACAAACTCCTGGAGTACTTTTTTCAACATTATTGTTGTAATTCTTCGATTAATATATGTCAATTCAATATCTACATAACGCAACTGTCATCGCGAAAAATTATTTCTGAGTACTAAATTTGGTTCAGCGTTTTTTTTTCACTCAAAACTAATTAATTATATATTAATAAAAGAAAATTCAAATGTATATTTTTTCTTATGTACCCTGTATAAATGTCAGGTAGTGATATATTGGCAAATGTGCGTGGGTTTTGAGTTTCTTGAACCTGCTCTTGTTTTGTCCAACACGAGTAAGCATGTAGTTGGTATACCAGAGCCTTATTATTTACTGACATTGAAATGATAACATGAAATACATATATTATATTACAATAAGTGTAATATATTTCACTTCACTCAATAAGTCCCGGTCCTAACCAGCAAAAACACATTTTTTCCTTAAAAATTCAACTTTGTTCGTCAACATAGTCATCTTCAAGAGAGATACATGTACTCGATCCTGTAAGCATTCATCCTTCCTGTAAAATCAGCCACTTGAGTTTTAGCAGTTTTATTGTGTAGTATACACATTAATGAGAAAATTATTAAATAAAAAAGAATCTTGAGAAGAACATTTTTTTATGAATAGTATAAGAGAACCAAAAATATCAACTACATATTTTAAAAAGAAAACACAAATTAAATCACTATAAAACATAACAAAACAAAAACTATAAAAATGTATTTCTTAATATTGAAAAACCTCCAAGCACTGTTTGATTTCATCATTTGCCATTCAGGATTAAAGACATATGAAGCATCTTATGGATTTGTTGCCCAATCTATTTTTGATTTTTGTAACATTCAGAGCAACTCTGGAAAACTATCTTTCAACAGGAGCTTAAGATGCTGAGGTTGATTAAAAATCTTTGGCCATTTTGCACAAATTTGGAAAAACGTTTTCGTGTCTCTGTCAGCACGTGGTTTAGACAGGAATTTGTCTATTTTATAACGCCAAGCTATTCTATTTGCTCGATTTACAGGAGATCTCTTGCATAAACTCAGGAGATCGATCACAAACTCACCTATTTATATCCTTTGAAAACGATTATTTTGTCTAAGCGCCCACGAGCGTGTGTAACAAGCTCAAGTAATATCAAGTAGCTTGATATCAAGTCAAGCAATAAATATCTCAAATCAAGTCAAGAGCCAAGTTTGTAATATTTCACGAGCTAGATTTTAAAGTCAAGTAAAGGGTGTTTTTTTAGAGCTATAGAACTTTGAATTGCAATAAAACAACGAGGGATTATTCGATTGACATGAATTTCATTTATCCGCAACATAATCTCGTGGCATTACATTTTAAATATAATTTCAGGCATATGACCGCCACGGCTGGCTCGGATGTAGTCCAATCTGGACGTCCAATTTTCGATAACTTTTTCCAACATTTGTGGCCGTATATCGGCAATAACACGGCGAATGTTGTCTTCCAAATGGTCAAGGGTTTGTGGCTTATCCGCATCGACCAATGACTTTACATAGCCCCACAGACAGTAGTCTAGCGGTGTTAAATCACAAGATCTTGGAGGCCAATTCACAGGTCCAAAACGTGAAATTAGGCGGTCACCAAACGTGTCTTTCAATAAATCGATTGTGGCACGAGCTGTGACATATTGCGCCGTCTTGTTGGAACCACAGCTCCTGGACATCATGGTTGTTCAATTCAGGAATGAAAAAGTTAGTAATCATGGCTCTATACCGATCACCATTGACTGTAACGTGCTGGCCATCATTGTTTTTGAAGAAGTACGGACCAATGATTCCACCAGCCCATAAAGCGCACCAAACAGTCAGTTTTTCTGGATGTAACATGTACATTTGAGGATTAGCTTTATTCCAAATGCGGCAGTTTTGTTTGTTGACGTAGCCATTCAACCAGAAGTGCGCTTCATCGCTAAACATAATAAAATGGACGTAGTGCGCGATACGTATTCCGCACAGAACCATTATTTTCGAAATAAAATTGCACTATTTGCAAGCGTTGTCCAGGCGTGAGTCTATTCATGATGAACTGTCAAACCAAACTGAGAATAAATCACTTGACAGCTGTTGAATCGGTCGCCATCTTGAACAGTAATGCCAACTTAAAGTTATATACCTCGTAAAAAAACACCCGTTATATACCGTGCGACTCGTGCGTATCAAGCTCAAGTAATATCAAGTAGCTTGATATTAAGTCAAACAATAAATATCTGAAATCAAGTCAAGAGCCAAGTTTGTAATTTTTCACGAGCTAGATTTTCAAGTCAAGTTGTTATCAAGTAAGTAACTCGACTTGATGAGTCCCTAGCCTGGACGGACGGACATTTTTGAACTTGACCTCGAATTCGTCATTAGCGAGTCGAACCTAATCGTTTGAGACCATTCCCGGCTCGAAATACGATAAATACAGACAATGTAACGAAATGATTAACAAACCAAAACAAAAAACAAGTCGACAACACACTAACCGAGCCCAATACAGCATAAATTTCACTTTTAATCGGAATTTCAGGCGTCGAACGGAATAACACCTGACCCAAATCCCCCAGACCGTATCCTACACCTGACGTTTTGCTCAGAACCAAACCCGATAAACCCATCATCGAAAACCCGAATGCGATTAAACGGAAATCGGTCCCAGATTCTTGAGAAACTCATACGATCGACCTGCACATGCAACCTGGGGAATCCTCCGGTGAAAATTAGTTACTCAACTGGACGCAATATTTACATAACGATTTCAAATTCCGTCCCGAGTTCATACCCGATGTGCGCTACGTTTACGATCGAGCCGATGGGATTTGTGAACAAAGCCAAGGTCACAGACCTTTGAATCTCTAGTGAACAGTCCAACTGTTCGCGTTTAGTTCTTAAACATTGAAAAATCAATAATTTTTATACCTTTGAACACGGAGTAGGTGTTCCACAGGGTAGTGAACTTGGGCCATTATTATTTGAACGTATGATGAAAGTTGGAAATATTTACCGTAACTTCATGCAATGACTCATATTAGCTAATGAAAAAAGAACACGTGGCCCCATTCGTAATTAATACAATGACATCCGAAAGAAAAAGTTAAAGAGACGTCTTAAAGTTGATTTAGAGTATTATTATTATAGTCCAAGTAGTACTTGGACCATTATTATTTAAACGTATGATGAAACAGAGGGCTATTTCAAAATGTAACTTCATGACTGGACTCATATTCGCTAATAAAGAAGAATACGTTGTCCTATTCGTAATGAGAGAATGACATCCGAGAGAAAAAGGCTGAGAAAGCATCTGAAATGTTTATTCATTACCTTCCATTTGTAAATTTTTTGACATATTGGACACAATATTCGCTCACTGAAAATGACGTTATTCTCCATCTATCTACGTGTTTATAACTCAGAGGTCTCTAGTGAGAAGATAATATTTTGGCGGTGCAGCTATCCATATCTAAAGGGTGTTTTTTTAGAGCTATAGAACTTTAAGTTGCAAAAAAACAACGATGGATTATTCAATTGACATGAATTTTATTTATCCGCAAGATAATCTTGTGGCATTACATTTTAAATATGATTTCTGACATATGACCGCCACGGCTGGCTCGGATGTAGTCCAATCTGTACGTCCAATTTTCGATGACTTTTTCCAACATTTGTGGCCGTATATCGACAATAAGATGGCGAATGTTGTCTTCAAAATGGTCAAGGGTTTGTGGCTTATCCGCATAGACCAATGACTTTGCATAGCCCCACAGGAAGTAATCTAGCGGTGTTAAATCACAAGATCTTGGAGGCCAATTCACAGGTCCAAAACGTGAAATTAGGCGGTCACCAAAGGCGTCTTTCAATAAATCGATTGTGGCACGAGCTGCGTGATATGTTGCGCCGTCTTGTTGGAACCACAGCTCCTGGACATCATGGTTGTTCAATTCAGGAATGAAAAAGCTAGTAATCATGGCTCTATACCGATCACCATTGACTGTAACGTTCTGGCCATCATCTTTTTTGAAGAAGTACGGACCAATGATTCCACCAGCCCATAAAGCGCACCAAACAGTCAGTTTTTCTGGATGTAACGGTGTTTCGACATACACTTGAGTATTAGCTTCACTCCAAATGCAGCAGTTTTGTTTGTTGATGTAGCCATTCAACCAGAAGTGCGCTTCATCGCTAAACAAAATAAAATGGACGTAGTGCGCGATACGTATTCCGCACAGAACCATTATTTTCGAAATGAAATTGCACTATTTGCAAGCGTTGTTCAGGCTTGATGAATTGCCAAACCAAACTGAGAATAAATCACTTGACAGCTGTTAAATCGGTCGCCTTCTTGAACAGTAATGCCAACTTAAAGTTGTATACCTCGAAAAAAACCACCCGTTATTTTGGCGGTGCAGCTATTCACATCTACTTTGTTCTCGCAGAATGCTAGCCTCCAACACCTCAAGCCAGCTCATAAACGCAGTAAGCCGTGGAAAACATTATAGCCCCGAGGAATGAACCATGAATCAGCAGCAAGTAATGTATTCATACCGCTGCTCGGTATCCAATACTCTCGATGTTTGCCAAGTCCATACACGTGTACGTCATACGCATTGACGTCACCAAGCGTGGTGTGAGCGGTCACGTGACATTCGGTACTCGGATTTTGATCTAGATAACGCGGAGATCCCGGTACAATTACCAAAAAAAGAGAAAGTGATCGGAGAAAATGACCAGAAGCACGTAGAGCAGTTCCTATGGCGACTACGATTGGTGGTCGGAAGTTAATGTCTTAATTTAGTAACGATAGATTGGTGAAATGATCATGGTGAAGAAAGAGGGATTTGGGTGTAGTTGATGGCCTCAGAGTTATCTAACTTGTTGTTTTGGGTGTTTTCGGCTCTTCGCGTAGATTTCTTGACCATGATCCACTTGGAACGTGGTCTTTGACGTAAATGAAATAATTGGTATATGGGACTTTTTTAGCTGAAGACGTAAAATATCCGGACAAATATTACCAAGAAATGAGTTCTCCTGCTTGTTCATATTCCATATTCTTTTTTAATACCCAATTTATCAAAGGAATGAAAACCGGTATTGACTATATTGATATCTATAGTGTTTTCCAATATGGAAGTATAACAGATCAATTAAAAAATAAATCTGAACTGCAAGACTTTTTTTGTATTTATTGTGAATATTGATCTCACTAGACACTAGACTGATGCCTTCACTTTTTTATGCTCGACACGTTCTACGTCATGTACCCACCAACGGGCGTAAGAGTATTTTTTTCTTCTCTAAAACATTCATGAGATCAGGATATCCTGAATACTGTTTGTTAATATTCAATCAGAAGCTTGTAGAAGAAATAGGTTTTTTGATCGTGATACAGTCCGAATATATCGAGTAAAGTTTATTATCAGTGGCGTACCCAAGGGGGGGATAAGGGGGATGTATCCCCCTCCAGAAGGAATATCCATTATATGTAACAACTTTATATATCACAATCTCATTATGAGTAAGCAAAATTCTTTGGAAAACTTCTTCAAAAAAAGGAAAAATTGAAATTTTTTTTTCTTTATCCCCCCAAGGCTTATGTCTGGGTACGCCACTGTTTATTATTGTAACCTTATATTGCGTTTTGGCGAATACAATATGTTCTATATTCTTAGTATTTTAGCGTCGAGTTATTGTACAATTTACGACCTAAATAGGTACCTCTGATGATGCTTACCGCAGATGTAGGTGAAGCACCGATTATACCAATTATAAAAAGCCTAAAAGATCCTAATTCTGTTGAAGTATCTAACCGTGAAAGCCCCCAGCATGTATATTTGAAATTTTCTCTTGCATTTCGGAATGAACTGAATTTAACTAAATAGAAAACACTTTCCTCTCCAGATGATTCATTTTGAGATGAAAAGATAAATTTCCGGATTAAATAATTAATGCATCGAAACAAAACAGATAAAAATTAAAAAGCCTTGACTTGCAATCAACCTTTCGCTCTAGTTCAAATTCTTATCATGTGAGTTGTTCATGAAATTTCACAGGTTGTTTTTGATTGAATACACATATTCAATTCAGCCTTCTGAACACAATCTGAAGTCAAAACATTCTAACGTGATACTTCAACACATTAAATTCATCATTTTTTTGGAACAAATTTCTGGAAAAAACGAAGCTCAAGAAAATA
Source organism: Harmonia axyridis (assembly GCF_914767665.1). Lineage (NCBI taxonomy): Eukaryota > Metazoa > Arthropoda > Insecta > Coleoptera > Coccinellidae > Harmonia > Harmonia axyridis. The sequence continues at coordinate 72,514,863 of NC_059501.1, forward strand.
ATAAATGCATGCTTGAAATTTTTAATTTTTTCCCGTTTTATATAGTTAAGTCTTTATATATTGGCAACAAACTAAGAATCAGAAGGACAGTTTGCTTTCAAACTTATCGATTTTGGATTAATTTTTCCATTGAAAATTCATTCAGAAACTTTTTGGAAATAATTACTGCGTCTTCCTGCCACAAACACGATAATTCCGCTATACATACAGGGTGGCCACTTTTTCAATGGGATTGTATTGGTAACTTTTAAACCATAAGGGTTAGAGGGTCGGTCAAATGAAGAAAAAGTTGCATGCATAGAAGCATTATCAAGAAGTTCAAACAAATTGAGATTATCAGGGCCGGTTATTGAGATATCATAAGAAAAGTAAATTCTGTCATGTCATTCAAAGTTGATTTCCAGGTGATTTTGACCCTTATCCAAATTTCTTTGGGTAGGATCTGTATTACATTTCGGTACCTTTAGTTCAATTAACAACATGCAATACATTTCGATGAGAAAATCAACTTACTCATCTTGAACTAAATGGAACATATCAGAATCAAATCAAGAAACAAGTAATAATTATTTACATATTTCAATTCCTACTAATTAAACGAATTATCATTTAATGAAAGAAAAATCGAATGATTATTCGAAAGTAAATGAAAATGAATGAAGTAAGTGTTCGTATTGTCCACCATTTTGTAAAATGCACTTAACGGTTCTGGAACCCATACTTCTTATACATTTGCTCATTTCGTCTTCTTGAATACCATTCAATACATTCTCAATCTTCTCGCGAGAAATCACTATTGAATTGGATTTGTCATTTGTTCCAGAATCGAACTTTATTTTGATATCATTACGATATAAGTTTTGCAAGGCTTGGTATTCAAATTTTAAATCATTGTATTCGCGTCTCTTGACTATTTTATTAACAGCAGTTTTTGATAAATAGCATTCACTACAGATCCGACCAGAAGAAAATTGGATAAGGGTCAAAATCACCTGAAAATCAACTTTGAATCACATTGTATGATATTTCGGCGAATTCAGCGAAAAGTGTCATAAAATATACAGGTCCGTATTGAAAAAAATGAGGTTGAGGGTGTCCCAGAGAGCACGAAACGTTGGATACGAAATCTGATTACGTCAAATTGAGAACGATTTATTGTCGAATGAAAAATTCCTGTAACATTTTTCGATAATATTTGAAATAAAGTGGGAAAAAAAGAAAAATCAAAATGACAGAATTTACTTTTTTTATGATATCTCAATAACCGGCCCTGATAATCTAGATTTGTTTGAACTGCTTGATAATGCTTCTATGCATGCAACTTTTTCTCCATTTAACCGACCTTCTAACTCTTATGGTTTGAAAGTTACCAATACAATCCCATTGAAAAAGTGGCCACCCTGTAAATTTTTGCATCTTATAGCATTGGGTAATCAGATCAGAAGAATTATTTTTCCACGTGTGAAAACTGATGAATTTTTGAATACTCTTTTCATCGATTATGTGAAATCACATAAAATCTTTGAGACCTGATGAATAGATTCTGAGATATAGAATTTTCTCAAACATTTTTAACCAACCGGCAGATACGATTTCAACCAAATATTGCAACTGATTGTTGAATATCGGTTCTTTTTTCAGTAAGTGGGAAATCAGAATTTAATAATCCCACTTATTTCGCCTTTTAACAAACATAATCGAGATATTTGGGCCCTGAGGCTAACCTGAAAATTTCATATTTGATAGTTTGTATTCAGTGACAGTATTCCTTCACACAGCGATGTTACTTGTATTTTGGAAGACCCTCGTATAGCTTAATCTTGCTCGATTCAATTCTTACAGGTGGCGACATCTCGTAGTAGAAGCAAGAATGACTGATCGAATTGTACGGAAGTAGCTTTACAATTGGTAGCTGTTAAGTTTGCTAATGTGAATTTTTTTTCCTGAAATTCCAATCGAGATGAAAATTTGCATGCAGATTCGAAAATTTCATGAGGAAAAGTTTAAGGAGTATTTTGGAAACTAAATACTCAAAAGTTCAGAGACATTGAATCCGACCTTACTGAGATTTTGCGTATACAGAGTGTTTCATGGAATGATGTCTCTACTTTGTGAACGGATTCCTTAGCAAAAAAAAAAGAATTTTTCCAACACTCATCTATAGTTATGAGGGTTTTAAACATCCAACCCTTTGCTGTATTTGCCTCAGTACTTTTCGAAGGATAGATATATTGAAACAAGCACCACTACACAGCTCATTTCATTTCAAATCTTTTAATCTATCATTTTCGAATTAAGTGAGTCTGGACAAAACATACTGTTAATTTGTACAGAGAAACGAATTGTTCACACTAATGTATTCAAAAATTAATCGGTAACTTTAAAATAATTATGAATTCCACAGTTTCAAGAATTAATCATTAAAAGTCACTTATAAACAATTTTTTTAACCAAGTTTCTCTTCAACTTTGAAGTTGAAAATGTATGCAGTGAAACTGTCGGCACATAAAGGTAAACTCCAGGTTCAGTGTGGTTTTTTGTGCTCTTTTCAGACATTTTTCGAAATTCCGATATACAGACTGTTTTTCAAGGAACCAATCGTTTATAATTCTCGGACCTAGATTTTGCTCATTAAGTAATTAATTTGAATATTAAATAAGAAACATTTGTGCCAAATATGAAGAAAATATACGAGGTGGTCGCTTGTTATGACCCCAGGAAAAATTGGGTAAAATTGATAAACCTCTTTGAATAAAGATTAAATTATTAAATTATTTCAGTTTTTCAATGGAACTCCCTGTATAAATAACTATATCAATTCAAATATTTTTACCACGTTTTGTTGATGGTCAGTTAAACCATTTCACAGCAGCAATTGGTTTTAATGTAACACCCTGTAGTTTGTTACAGTCATTACATGTTTTTAAATTGATAAGAAATAATCTGCTAGAACACAAGTACCAAACATGTTTGGAAACAGCTCATTTTTATTAATCTAAAAGTGTAACAAACTACAGGGTGTTACATTCAAACCAATTACCGCTAGACAATAAGTAGGTATTTATGAGAATATTGTTAATTTAACTAATTAAGAACGTTACGCGATACTTTATGAGCACACACAAAACTATTGTATTTTTGTGCACCCTGTACCAATCGGATTCAACATGTGATACATTTTTGGAATAAGCTCAGCTAGAGTAATCTGAAAATCGAGACAAAATGGGGATGTTCCATTTAAGAAAAATGACGGTGACGTCATTATTCGAAAGTAATTCTGCCTGTATATTAGATTATTATTTTAAGTTACGGTAAATTAAAATAAAAAATCAACGTATTTCAGGATTATTTCTTAAAATGGTCTGTTTAGCTAAAAATGATTTTGCTCCATACTTTACGAACACAGTGTAGATGAACTATGCATAAAAGGCTAAAAATGATCCATAACAATATTAGAAAGGAAAACAGCACTAACTTTATTGGTTACTCGATAGATATATCTTTCTTCTCCCGATAATACAACTAAGAGTAGTAGGTATGACTCTTCCACATCTCGAGCAATAAAGATTCATTATTAAACGCATGCAAATTATTCATTTTCCCAGAACAATTCGAGCTTAATGAATCACAACGAAACAAGAGTAACCGTATCGCCAATTAGAAAAGCCGAAAAGTTCCTATTGGTATTAATTTCCCGCGATGAGGAAGTCCTAGATTAGAATCGCACACCGAATGAGTCAAAACGTTAGTAAAGCAATTTTCCAGGGAGTGACATAATCCCGAATTTGGGTTCGTAATTGAAGTAGCGTACACTAATCACCAGCGCAACATCTAGTCCAGACGGCGCCTAACGTCTTCAGAAATTTAAGACCAGGTTCAGGACATAAATCAGACTGGAAGAAACAGGGATGGTTCGGGAATTTTTTGGTCAGGATACTGAAATAATCGGGAGAGCACTGGCGTGGAGTCGGGAGTTTTTGAGTTCTCGTCATTCATGCGACAATTGAAGCCTTGGAGACCACCGAACTATACATAGTTATACATCCAAGAGTGTCATTGACGCATGAATGACGAGCAATCAACGTAAGTGTTTTCTTCAATTTTTTTCTATAGTTCCCACGACTCTATCAAATTTTGCAGGAAGCTTGAAATTGTTATTATATACAGGGTGTCTCATTTAAAAGTGTTCATCCCAATAACTCAACAACAAATCAGAATTTGTAAAAGCACTTAGATAGGTCGATTTTTGATGACAGGGGGACATGTTCTGGGATATAAAGCTTGTTTCTAGTAGCAACTGCCTGGAGAGGGTTGCAAGCCCATCAGGAATTTTAATACGGAAAGTGGGTAGTTTTGTAGCACAAATGTATGCATGTATTCTAATTTGTATAAACCTGCAGTTTGTGTTCTACAAAGTGAATATTCACATGGTATAGTATACCCAAAGTCACTTGGAGGAAGCCAGAATATTTCGATTATACAAGAGTTGTCCAAGTTTTCAGAAATTCCTTTGAGGCCAGTGAATTTAATAATAATAATAATAATAAATGAGTTTATTCAAATATTCAATACAATAAGTACAATTTCAAATTAAACTCAGAAAAAATAAACTGTGCCTAACAATACTTCCAAATGAACCCCGGTATTTAGCGGATCGCAGTATCCATATCAAAAGGACATCTGGCCAAGCTTTTTTATGGACTTGTTCAAGTGACTTTGGATATACTATACCGATAAAACTGAATGAAACAGAGATGATCGTTGATTTATAGAATTTGCACTAGTTCTACAGTTAGGTAATCAACATGAAATTACAAAAGAAGCTTGAAATTATTAATTTGCATGTAAATGCATATTTTCGTGGCAATGTTATTATACAGGGTGGGCCACGATCCATGGTACCCTAGACTTTCACAGAGAACGTAAGGTGCGATTTGAATAAAAATTTGGTTTCTTTTGAGTAGGAACCACACTTTCGATCTTAAATATTTTCAGCGCTTATATCAAAAACTTCTAACAACTTAGATATCCCTAATAAATTCTTGATGATATCGCGTCTCTGAAACAATGGAAAACAGAAAAAATCTGACGACACCATTAGAATCACTATATTGGATAATGACTACAAACCGAATTTCGTGGATTTATCTCCCTAAACAACGCACTTTTTGTAATTCAAGCCACCCTGTATCTCTTACGGTTTTCAATATCCCTGTAAATAGTTCTAACCCTGTATTTTGCACGAAGAAAATCAATATATTACTCGAAAACCGCCACAGATAAGGAGAAAAAAAATTGTAAATGAACAATATGTTTGTCGAAGTCATTCAAAACCTAGGTACCACTAAGAGAGAGAGGAGTGAGACTGCGGTATCAGTACAATGAGAAAACATTAATAACTATACTGAAAATGTACAAAAAGCAAAATGTAGAATTTTATAAAATGATTAAATCAAGATGAAATCTTTACTGAATATAATATTATAGATTTTCCTTACTTTTCAACCTGCATTATTACCTATACATTAAAGATCAGATATTAGTAAACACATATGAGACGTAAAGGTCAAAGATATACACTAAAGGAACAAAAGAAACTGCAAAACTGTATTTAGGTCAAATTGTTCTTCAATAAACTGAAATTCGGTTCCTAGTAACTCTTTCCACTATGTACGAAATTCTGTTGAATCAGTGAATAAATAAGGATTGTGGCCTACAACTCTAAATACTTGTAATTTTATCATTTATTAATTATCGCTAATAGAATTGGAAAATTGTTATTACTTAGCCTTGCTCACAGCCATACGAAAAGATGACTGTGAAATCAAACTTCCATTTTATGAAGTAACGTTGATGAAGTCAACATTTGTTGACGTTTTTTAAAGAAATCTTATTTTGTTTTCTGATAAAAGAGCAATGATGCCAAATTCTATATGACAACTTTTTTTGAAACCTTATAATGTTGAATAAATTTCAACAGACATAAGCTTTTAATTACTGGAATATTGAACTTTAATTTCTCAACCTTTCTGTTTAAATTTTTTTCTCATTTAAACCCTCTTCTTTCGGGGACAACTTCATGTACTTATGAATATGAAATGAGGAATCTTTAATTCATTTCAACATACATAAAGTTTTAATTTGTATTTTTCGAATTATTGAGGACAAAATTTCAGTTCACTTCACTTTAAAACCATTGGGTAGTTTTCCACATTCACAAACTAAACCATCGTATTCGGACATCAAACTTCCCATGAAAATTCTTGTATTTTAATTTTTATATCCTCAGAGTAATAAACATAGATAGAGGGAGCATATGTCATTTTCAGTAAGCAAATTTTGTCCCCATGAACTATTAAATTTGACATGAAGCGCGCGAAAATGAAAACATATCGATATTTCACTCAAATCGCGAGTTCCTCCACAGAGAACGCACTTCTTATGCCCCATAGTGAATCAACGTTTCATATAACTCAAAATATATTGAAATAAATTCCTTAATATATCAGAAATTCAGAAAACAAACTTCAATCGCGCCAAAAGAAATGAAGCAACCGAAGGCACTAGGAGAGCAAAAGTTGCCAAACCTTGGATTTCAGCAGGTAGATACAGAAAATAATAAATATTCTGCTTATTATAAATTCGACAATTAGGAAAAATATAGGATTCCAAATATACAAATTTGCATATTTAATCGGGAATAACTCAAATAAATATATTTCATTCAATATAATATACATTCATAACGATATAGCGAAATTGTGGATTTGAAAATAGGTATATCACAATCCGAGATCCGACAACATAACCTAACCATGTTGGAGACATGTAAAAATTGCTTATACTCCTTCCATGTTTATTACTCAATGGTTATATTACAGGTTTATTGTTAACATTCAGAAGGAAAATTGAATTTGACTGAAAATTCTTCCCCATACCAAATTACATTCAATTCGGATCAGTAGAACGCAAGATATTGAGGTCCCGGTAATTCCATAATACCGATCATACTTCAGAAGGAAGGAAGAAATTTAATTGATCCCGAAAATGATCAGAAAGCTTCCTTCCATCTTCGAAGAACTCGGAAACAAAAAAACTGACATTTAGTAAAAAACTGACATTTAGTAAAAAACTTCCCAGAGAAGGTAAAAAATGTTCGTCGGAAAATTGGTCCGATCCTGTCCTCCCATGTCCAGGCGATTCCCGGAATCCGAAAATGGCGTGAATCATACGAAAACTGTGATGTATCCGATAGCGACGATAACTCATTACGTCAAACTCGTCGATCTGTAAAAAGGCACACTTCCTGTGTCGGAAGGTGATGGTGAAAGAGCGTGGGAGTGGGTTGATATTTGCGCGGACATTGTGGGCGCCTTAGTCGGGAGTCAAGCAACCATCAATACACGGCCGCGTTATGTTAGTGATCCGTAGTAAGGCGTTCGGTGCCGAAAATCTACGTAGTGGAGGGTAAGTGTCTTTTTCTTATTTTTTATTCATTATTTCGCTGTTGTTGGGTGAATGCGTATCGAAAATTGGATCTTTAACTGTTATTTAATTTTGAACAATGATTAATATTTCTTTGAACTATGGGACCAATATAAAACCAATATTTACTTACAATTAATGGACTTTCGAAAAATAGATATAAAAGACCAAGCAGTTGCCTAATGGAAAAATTGTCACCTGTTAATTTCGCGTATTTTGTATAATATGACCTCCTGAACAAGAAAATCTATGGGTCCAACTCGATCATATGACTAGTTTTCGAGATACAGGGTGTCGAAGCTGGAAAATGGTATTTCTTTGAAGTAACATTTCTCGTAGGAAAAAATCTTGAATTGAAACACTTTTGCGCGATAAATATTGCTTTTTGAACTGATTTTCGATAAAAATTATTGTTGGATACTAGGTGAGTCAAACATTATTCAAAATGAAATTCGCTAAGTTCAGAATACACCCTGTAAAAGTCGCCCGTGAAATTTTACAATTGTTTGTCATTACTCTTAGATCGAGTACACTCTTATAATATCAAACGGTATTGGCTTTCCTATTGCTATGACCATTGTGATACAAACGGTAATATATAAAGAGGGGTGACCATTATTACAAAAGTTGTTAAAAAGTTGTATTCAATGAAAATTTCATACAAAGTAACGGTTGGCGTTAGTTGAGATGCTCTCAGTGAGCAATGAATTTAAAACATTTACTACAATATCCTTCATTATAAAATGACAAAATAACAGTAAGTAAACGCCGACGTGTCAATTACAGTTACTCTGTATGAAATTTTCATTGCGTAGAACTTTTTGACAACTTTGGTAAAAACAATTGCCCCTCTTGATATATTACGCTGTGTATCTCAAAAACTGGTTATAGCAAAGCCAATACTGCTTGACATAGTGTACCTGAATTGCGAGTTATGACAAAAATTGGAAAATTCCACGGACGACTTTTTTAATTAAAAGGTGAATTATGAACTAAACGAATTTCATTTTGATTGATTTTTCACTCACCCCGTATCTAACAATAATTTTTATTAAAAACTAGTCTAAAATTATTGCCTCAAAGGTATGCAATATTTGTCGGGAAAAAGTGTTTCATTCAAGATGTTTTCCTACGCGAAATGTTACTTCAAAGAAATGCCATTTGCCATTTAATTCGACACCTTGTATCTCGAAAATGAGTCATAATATTATGTTGGACCTATAGATTTTCTTCGTTAGTAGGCCATATTTGCTATTAAATTATAAATGTTTTTTCATTTACCAGAAAAAATAATTGTTTTTGGCAGCTGAGTAAGTTATGAATTTAAGAGCCTTTATTGAGTTTTTTCAAACCCTTGAAATGTAGGTTCTTGAATTCACTTGAAAGGAGCCTTTTATATTCCCCTCAGGCATCTTTTCCATTTCATATGAAATCGTACTTTCGAACTTAAAATCACCTTGTCAAATCTATCGAAGGAAGTTTTGTCGATTTCATCAAAAAGATCCTGAATTGCTTATAAGTACGAAGCTCTATAGTGAAAAGACGACACATTCATGAAGATTATTGAAAGTATTTGTATTTGAACGCCTATTAGCTATTTATCTAGAAAGAGTAGTATTTTCAATAAGAAAAAATGTTTGTATCAAAAAGTATGTCTTGTTTCATTAACTGACTTTGCGCCCCTACAATTTGGCGCCCCGCTAAAATGTCCGGTATGTCAGTCCTGGCAGCGGCGGCCCTGTACGTAAGTACTAAAAATGTTGTGGAAATATAAGTGGGAAATACAAATCTATAATATACAGGATGTTCCTGCTTTGGAGGTACAAACAAAAATGAGAGATTATTTCTTGGATAATTCAAAGGAAAAAAGCCTTAAAAATAGGGACCAGTAAACGTTTTGTTTTCGAGATACAGGGTGTTTCTTGTCATCCTTCTTGTTTAGAAATAATTATACGAGTTTATCGAATCTTTATGAATCATTGTTTAATACCAAAAGAGACCAAAAATTTGTAAAACCCTTTGGTGTCTTGTAGTTTGAATATATATGTTACCAATTTCAAAGCATTTTCCCAAAATCCTCAAGAAATTCCAAATTGTTATAAAAATCCAGTCAGTAAGCTGTGATTGATGAATCATTAATTAGTTTTGTCGCCGATTTTCCTGATATGTGTAGCAATGATTCATTAAGATACAAGATCAGATTAAGATTTTTTCAAAAGTTTTATTCAAACTATCAGTGGTCTAGCAAACAAAGAGTGCTGCAGGAAAAATCCAGTCATCTACACTCTTAATTGACATATCATCTTGTAAAGTGCTATGAGGAAAAACTTGGAAAAAAAATCAAATTTCAACACCCTCTATCACGAAAATATTGCTGGCCCATGTTTATGGGACTTTTTTTTAACTATCAGAGGAATCTCTCATTTTCGTTTGTAACTCGAATTTAGGAACACCTAGTTAGGTTTATTTCTTCTACTTTATTTCTTGGATAACCATAAACTTCGCATCCATAGGTAATTAATTTTCTTGAGTATGGTGACAAAGTGTCACCTTGTTTTGGATTTATGAATCCTATCCTATTCTCAAACTAAGACATTACATGCAATATAGCATCTAATTCTTGTAGCCAATGGCAAAAAGATATTGTTTTATTCAGTTTTGTTCATTATTATCATCAATAATCTCAAAAATTGTATTATAGAAATTCGTCAATTCACCGTGCATATTTTGAAGCTTTTCCTTATAAATACGAGAGCTATTGGTATACAAATCTCTAGTTCAAATAAATCAGAGCTTTATAATTGGAATGATAATATTTTCGTTTTTCAGTTTCAAATTTTCCATTGACAAAATACACCATTCTGAGCTACTTTGATGTCATGTCTGTCTGTTGATCTCTCTTTGAGTCTGTGTTTTCGCAATTCCTCGTAACAGCTTGAAATGTTATTATTCTTATTCGATTCTTCTGGAATTTTGTCAAGGTAAGTATTTAAGGTCGTATAAATAGTACCATACAAATTTCAGCATTTTTCTGATCCAATTCCATAAGAATCTCGTATTTGTGTATGCGTTAACATAGAATTTCTGGAACCTCAATATTTACTTACCTGATTTTGATGAAATTTGATATGAGACTACAGCCTGGATAATAAGTTGTTCTCAAGAAATTATTGTAACCCATTAGTATTATTTTTTAAGTTGAAATATCCTGTGAGATAATAATACAGAATAAAAAAAATACGAAACACAAATTAGATATTATTAATAAATATGATGAGACAAAAAAATTAAACTTTGATGTTTGAAGTGTTTTCCAGTCCAAATCAGAAGGATTCTCTCAAGACGAGACCTAAGAAATTAGTAACCGACTGCTATTGTACTAAGGAAAGTTGACTCAGTTCATATTTTTCTATTCGAGAAATAAAGAAAAAATTAATAGCCACCAGCAATAGACCCCTCGGAAGTTTTCCAGATGAAGTTTGATTATTTCCTAGCAGCAACTTGATATACTTGTACGATTTATATCAAGAAAATATACTATTTTCGTATCGGTCAATGTGTTTCCTAAGATTAAAAAAAGATAGGAAAGTTGCCATCGTTCTATTTTCATTCAGACGAATTATATTTAGCTGTAATATTTTATGATCTGACCACAAGCAGAGTTCATTCATTTAGAAGTGTTCATGTTTTATATGGAAAGGTCGTTCATAAGATTTATTATTCAATTGCATGTCCTTATCAATCTCAATTTTTTGAAAAAATTGATTTATTTATATGTTGCTTATGTAAGACAGCTAGCTTATTCATACAAGTTCTATCATCAGAAAAAATGATGACTAGGGTCAATTTTGAAATATGATAATTTCCATAGATTATAACATTGTACGAAGAAACACACAATACATATAGAACTATTTTGAAAGTTGATATTCTGTTCATTCGAAATCTCATTTTCCATATGATAATATGTCGATTTTAATCAATTTTCACAATAACGATTTATTTGAGATGGAATAACCGAGGGAAAAACTAAGAAAATGTTGAAATTTATAAAATTGGAAAAAGGAATTATGTAATTTAACTAGTATCATGAGCATTTGGGGTTCAATCTCCATTTGATCTTTGATTTATTAAAAACTGTCGTAGAGAGATGCAGAGTCATCCCTATCCAAAATACTACCCAATTTGCCGCCATAACAAAAGTCAACTTTGCAGAATGCAAAACATTAGTATTAGGTTTTCAGGATCTTCTACCGAGTGATGAAAACATTGAAGGCATCTCTTTGAAAAACCAACAATTTCAAAGAAAAAATAACCTTTGACCTTTCCCTTTTTACTACTACTTTTTGAGGAGCTGAGACATTTTTTTTAGTTCGCCGACTATAACTTTCTCAAAATTATATCTAGCAGTTTTTCCTGAAAGAACAAATCCTAAAAAATACTCTGTGATTCTCAATATTCTTGTTATTCCTTTTTCGTCATTATTATGAAAATAAAATATGAGGAGCACTGATATATCTACAAATCTGTTTTCAAATGCCATCTTTTCTTCCATTGGTTTTTGTACCAAATCTCATATGAAAAGCTCCCATAGTTTCTGAGAGAACCTTTGGAGGATAGACTTTTTTTATCCTATTTTTATGGAAATTTTTAAGGGGGGTTAAAATTTTCTTGTGAGGTTTATTATTAAAAATAATAATTGAATAAATAAATCAAATATTATTGAAAATAATAATCTTAAATAAATAATAAAAAAAAAATTTTGTAGAAAATGTATAGGGTATCCCAAAAAAAAATCAATGGCACATTTTCGGGCTAGATTTTTTAGACAATTGATTTGGAAAAAACCTTATAGATTCAACGGTTTTCAAACTACGAAAGAAAATTGGAAAATGGGGTGAAATGAAAAGTTCTTATAACTTCTTCATTACTACTGCTATCAACATCAAACAAAAACGTTCTACATGCATTTTTTCAGAAGAAACCATTGGTGTAATGTGTCATTCATTTTTTTTTAGCTCAAAGGGATTCTATGATCCCCTCACTAGACCACGAATTTGGGATCCCCATGCAGCCTCAGCCTTTACCAGAATAAATTTTAGCCTTATCGACTAGGTATCCATCAAGCCAAGTAGCTTGACATTTTAACCAACTAGTGAAAAATTACATACTTGAGCTTGACTTGACTTGATGTCAAATATATTTTGCTTGACTTGATATCAAGCTACTTGATATAAATTGAGCTTGATATGCACGCGTCGCACGGCATATATTTCTACAATCTCGTGCGCGTTTAGATTAATTAAGGGGATTCCTCGAGCGCCTAGAGACTGAAGCATTTGCCAGTGTGACTTTATTAGTAGTTTTCTCACATTTCTGTAAGATTTCAAAGAAATTGTTGATTTTGGTAGCTTCAGAAATCTAAAAGCTGGAGCCACATTGAAAATATCAGCAGAAGAACTTGGAGCCGCAGGGTCGGCAAATATTGGAGGGTGGCATTTTCTAGTTTTTCCAAGAAATCGGAATTCCTAGAAGAATGGATTGGAAAAATGGCTATAGGTTTGACATATAGCCAAGTGTTTCATTTATTTCATCAATATTGAATCTCTTAATTTCACACAAGTTTTTTTTATATCAAATTAACTAGTGTTGACCGTGGACGCATTCGAATTTAAAATAATTCATCCGCATCATCCGATTGTTTTACTCAATCATCTTAAAAAAAAACAAAATATTCAAGAGTTTATAAAATCGAAACTCAGCAGAAGAACTTGAAGCCACAGGGCCCGCTCTAGAGGGGCGGCAAATATTGGAGAGTGGCATTTTCTACTTTTTCCAAGAAATCGGAATTCCTAGAAGAATGGATTGGAAAAATGGCTATACGTTTCACATATATTATTTATAGTGATTCGATTTATGTTTCTATTTCAAAGAAGTTGATATTTTCGGTTCTTTTATACAATAAGTTTAATAAATAGAAGTGTTTTTTTGCAAAGTTTCTTCTCATTTCATCATTTTTTATTGATGTGACACTACACAAAAAAACTGCTAAAAATCAAGTAATATGATTCAAGTTCTTGATAAATAAATACTTGACTTGAGATTTAAAAACCAATACTTGACTTGATCTTGACTTGAAATCAAGTCAAGCTTAAGCCAAGTAGCTTGAAAATCAAGCCAAGCCGTGAATCCCTACTTATCGACTTCAAACTGATTTCAATTACAACTTTAGATTGTATTTATGAGCATTAGTTTTCAGTTCGTGCGAATTCCAATTCATTATAGATAAGATAATCAACTAGCTATTATATCATTAACTTATGAGGTATATCCCAAGTTATTTATTGAAAACCGAGATAAAAAATAGTTCATTATTATGAAGCGATTAGCGAATCATTCATTCAATTATTTCATTCAATTTGAAGATATTTGCGAGTTAACTTAAGCAGATAAATTGTATATCAAACCATCGTAATAATAATTGTAAAAATGAAGACTTTGTTTATTTATTCAATGACCCAATATGGATCTTATCTCATAAAAAAAAATGGATATGTAGATAAAATCGTTCACGTATCAGATACACGACTATAAAATCAATTTCCACTAAACAAACTATGAAAACCATCACAAATACCAATTTCTATATTTAGTAAATTGAGTTTTACGTCACGCAACGATCGTCGAACGGTAATAAATATACTTGGAAGCATCAGACGATGAACCTCGTCCGTCATCATCTGAGCAGACCGGCAAATCTTGTTCTCAAGGTTCCCGCAGTCCGAAATACCGACGCTGTATCACGTGCCCCCCTTGAAACAATCGAATTACGTCATCTAACCCCCCGATTTCCCCCTGAAAACGTGACGAACACCCGGAAAATTCGGTCGTTGGACCCTGGAAACACTTACCGTGAAACGGGAGACTGAGGACTGCCCAAGAAGGTAGAAACGCGTACACGCAGGACACGAAGACAAACACAAACTGACCCGAAACTCGACGGAATGTACGCTACCAGGCGATCGGGCCGATAAGAAACACGCGAGAGACGAATTTTAATCGGCTATGGACTGGGACTGGGGGTCGTCTTCGAGTGGGAATTTTCCGCGGTTTTTCCGGACGATTTTTCCGCACGCGGGGCCTTTTTCCGGGTAGCCAACACGCGTGGTTGCCTTCGGAACTAGACTGGTTCGGTGTTCTCGGAATATTATGTAATATTAGTGGAAGCAGGCGTGGGAGTCGGCGTGCTTTTGTTAGACCTTGAAGTTGTGGACGCGCCAGAGTTTCCCAACAGGCTGGGTCTGGTCGGGAAATTCTGGAGTGGATGGGATATTACTTCATTAGGGTTATTCAGATGTTGTTGAACTTTGAGTTTTTTGTATCTGAAAAATGAAATGATCATTTTTGAGCCCTCGTTTCCTGAACAGATCGTCACGTTTTCTGTAATTTTCAAATTCTGAACCATTACCATATCTTCGACTATTTTCTTCATCTTAATTTTCACCAATCCCAATCGCGCAATATTGAATTACAAATAGTTTCTATATGGTAAGACTGTATGACAGCACCTGTCAGCAGTTTTTTCGAGTCTACCCGCGGCAAAACTTGACAGCTGTTGTCACCAATTTTGTACTGAGAAAACAGATCGCCACGTTGTCTGTAATATTCAAATTCTGAACCATTACCATATCTTCGACTATTTTCCTCATCTTAATTTTCACCAATCACAATCGCGTAATATTGAATTACAAATAGTTTCTATATGGGAAGACTGTATGACATCACCTGTCAGCAGTGTTTTTCGAGTTCACCCTCGGCATAACTTGACAGCTGTTGTCACCAAAAATTTCAATACCTTCGATAATACATACCTTTATATTTATTTTACAAGATGATTCACCGCGATTGCCTATTAGACGTTTATGGAAAACTGATCACAATTTTGTGTTGAAACTTTGCATTCATGGGTTTGAGACAATGATCCTTCTCCCTAAAATATTTTCAGATCTCTACAACGTCTGGTTATACCGGTAACAAACTACTACTTCCTTATTTCAAATGGCACACCCAGTATATTATTGCATCATAAGATAGCTTTTTTGATGGCAATATCAGCAAATATGCCATACCTTGCGTAAAAACCTAACGGTTCATAAGTTAATGGGATTCTTATGAAAGAAATGGTGGCAACGAGGACTCACATTATTTTGAAAAATTCTTCAGAAAAGGTTCTTCTTTGAAAAAACCTTTTTCATTTTCAATACTGCAAATACATAGTGTTATAAGAATTTTTGCGGTTTGGACCAAAAATGTACAGCGTGTTCATCTGAAGATCATGAACTTGGATAACTCAAATTCCTCAAAATTCAAAATTTTCAAATTTAAAACCTATAGTTTTTATTATATCAGTTAATTCTACGTTTAAATTCAAACAGAGGGGATTTACTAAAGCAAACTCTGAATACCTGAAATTAATACTTCTAGAGTTATCTGGTCCATGTCTACAGTCAATTCAGAACTGCGGGTTAGCAGTGAATGTACTTCTTTTGGTGATTAAATTGCCTCTGAAAGGCATGTTGGGGTTTATTTCTTGCTCCATTTGAATTTTATAGAGGATCTTTGGGCAAAATGCAGTGAAGCGATGGTTTATACACATTAACACATTCAAAGCTTGCTTCCAAATGGAGAGGTCGGGATCACCACGAACAGACCGATTAAACCATTCCTTGTTCTCTTTCGTTCTCAAAAACCTTAGGCGCCAGAATTTTGGTTTATCTAGTTTTGAATCGGTCTTTTCAAACTTTTTCATCCATTTTCGAATTATAAGATGCTTGGCGCATCATTTAAATTACGAAAATCTTGAATATTGGAGAAATTTTTTCGCGCTAAGTCGCAGAATTACAATTTTTATAAAATTCGCGTACGCATAACGCTCGATCCGCTACTGAGAAACGCTCCATTACTTCTAAATTCCCATCAAGACCCAGACTTCCGTTTGGCATATCCCACGCGCCCCTCCAAACCTTTGCGTTCAAACAGTTAGCTGAAAAATGTGAACTTTCCTTTTAGGCATTTTCCAGCTTCATGCAAAATCTCGTGTTTTGATTCTGTTTGAACACATACTGAGTTCGGGTCATTTTCCAAATGAATTTCTTGAAGCAAAAGTAACTGTTATTATGTGTCTGTAAAAAATTATTCCAATCCAAGTAATTATTTTTAATTTTATTGAATGATACATGCATGTTATTTGGTATTTACACAAAAATTTTGGTTTTACTAAATTATATTTTATCTTATAAGTCTTTTGAGTGTTCCTTTTGAAATTTGGAAAGGTTGATTCCAATCATAGAGTAATTAACATGTTTATTTCTTTGAGATTCTAATCAGTATTGATCCATATTGAAAAAATATGTCATTGTCAGACATTGTCAAGATTGTAAGGCTGTCAGAAAAGTTTTAGAAAAAATAGAAATTGTTCTGATTAGGTTCTCAGTCTCACTACTTTAATTGAATCAGGTTGAAAATAGGATCAGCCTTCATGGATTCATCTGCAGCTTCCGACTTCTAGTGAGTGCTTTCCTTATTTTGTCTCATTAATTTTTGCGCGCTCGCAGGGTTCAACGAATTACCATTTTGACATCTTTCAAATCTTTGTCTCTGGTGTTAGGATTACACTCGTACGTAACTTCTCGTGAGAGCTTTATGCATAGTAAGAAAATGGGTTAATTTTCAGTTTAACGCCCCCTCCCCAATTCTGATAATGTTTCTTATAGTGTTTCATTATGATGTTTTCATGCTATATTTCCAATAAGAAGGTGATTTATTTTTGCTTATGCCGTTCAACTAGATCCGTCTGTTCAAACAATTTTGAATATTCTTCACCGTTTCGAAAATTTGCATTAACTCAGTAGTAAATGAAATCATGACGATAGAGAGACCCATCCCCACCCTAACAAAAGAGTTGAAAGGGATTTAAATGTAAGTGTCTTTGTAGACGCAAATAATGCTATGTCTAGCATTCAAATTCTTGATCAAATTGGCATTCCAGACCGCATATTTCGAAAGAACATGGATAATAATAGACCAGATCACTTTGAACACGCCTACATGTACTCCCCTTCCCTAAAAGCGCTTTTTAAAATGGAATTGTTCAAATAAACGAATCTGCTATCTTTATTCAACTAATGGGATCTCATCCCTGTTCCGTTACTAGAATACTATATATTTTTATATTATTACATAAAATCTGATTTTATATATTTTATTTTACAGAAAATGGCTACATCAAGCAGATTTCTAGTACCGGTAGAATGCGTAATTCCAAAATTTTTGAATGAATTGAGGATGACAAAATAAGAATGTCTGAGAGGATATCAAATGGATGATAAGGAAATCAAGATCTTATATTACGCAGATGATGTGACCCTGATCTCAAAAATGAAGACGACCTACAGAGGCTCTTACAAATATTCAATCGAGCAACCAAATCACTCAACATCTAAAACCAAATGCATGACAATATGCATTCACAATATCAAAAATACCGACACGTTGCTTGCTGGCTATTGATGATAAAATCATCGAACAAATGATGAAGTTCAGATACTTGGGTGTAGAAATGTTAAGATGTAGGGATATCGGAGCTGAGATAAAAGAACAGACTAACAAAGCCAGTAGGATAGCAACATGCCTTAACTTTCCTTTTAAGCATTTTTCAGCTTTATGCAAAATCTCTTGTTTTGATTCTGTTTAAACACATATTGAGTTTGGGTCATTTTCCAAATGAATTTCTTAAAGCGAAAGTTGATATTATTCTGTTAAAAAGTATTCCGATCCTAATTATTGTCCTATAAGTCTACTGAGTGTTCCTTTTCAAATTTTGGAAAGGTTGATTCTAATCATAGAGTAATAAACATGTTTATTACTCTGAGATTCTAATCAGTATTGAACCATATTTAAATATGAAATCATCGAACAACTGATGATACTTCAGATGATCATTTCATGTACGTGCGTAAAGAAATATCAAGATATGGGGATGTCGAAGCTGAGACTAGATACGACAAAGACTAAAAGACTACTGGAAA
Organism: Harmonia axyridis; assembly: GCF_914767665.1. Taxonomy (NCBI): domain Eukaryota; kingdom Metazoa; phylum Arthropoda; class Insecta; order Coleoptera; family Coccinellidae; genus Harmonia; species Harmonia axyridis. The sequence continues at coordinate 72,533,435 of NC_059501.1, forward strand.
CGGCAGAAATGCGGGTGCTTAGAAGAATTACTGGGGAGACATTTCTGGATAGGGAGCGAAGCGAGACGATCAGGAGAACATGTAGGATGGAGAATATAAACGAGTGGATACTGAATGGAAGAGTCGAATGGAGCCGGCACATCATCCGAAGGAACGATAAGCGAATAGTGAAAATCGCTCGCAATAAGTCACTTTGTCGCAGGACAATCTGCTAGGCAAGGAAGCAAAGAAAGAACAGGCAACTTGACTAAATTAGTGTATGAAGAAGAAGAAGACAATGAACATAACCGCGAAGTCATCTTAGAAATCTTATGAATTATTAAAAGTACTAGATGATTGACTGGTTGATGTTAATTTATTGAGACATGCTGATCCAATACTTCTTCCATAATCAAGTTGCATACATTTACATTGTCCTTGCAGGTTTTTATGATAATCGATTAAATTGTGATTATGGTATAACATAAAACGATTATGTGAAAATATGCAGAATAGTTTCCACATAATGAATATTGAATCTCAATTTGATATTAACCATCATGCCCTTTCCTGTCCTTGTTATTGGAATTGCAGTTTCTTCGCAATAATGATAAAGATCCTCGTTTTATTTTGTAGGTATCTTATTTTCTGCGAAATCTATTAGATAATTTTAAACACGAAAAACTTTATGTCTATCTGTCTACTTTTTTTACATGACAATGTGAATTCATTTGAAAAGGTGTATTTAATCCTTACAGATTTATTTTTTGGCAAATTGAAATAGTTATTGACTATGCAAATGGGATAAAGGCATCATTACTATAGTGTATGTAAATTGTAAACGAGTACGTAGCATGAGTTATGTAAGCACACGAATAGAGTAATGATGCATTGTCACACATTTTAGAACACCGTTTTATCTACGACTGCCTACAATGAACAAGAAATGAACACAACAAAATAATTTTTCTACAAGCGTGCACTTTCAACTCTTTTTCCACACGCATTTTAAGTCAAAAAAAGTCACTTTTCATCACAGTGCGCAATCATATGCGTGCGGAAAGAAATAGCAGTGGATTTTCCCGAACGCAAGTATTGAAGAATAATAGTTATATTCCTAACAAGTGTGAAAAGTGAAACTTTTCGATTACAGTTACTGTCGAGTGCGAAAAAGGCACTTTCCACATGAGTCAGGAACAATATTTTTCCCACTAGCGTATATGAAACACTTTCATGGAGAGTTTTCGTCCTGAAACCGATTGACTTCATGAGAAATTAAATTTTTGTGCACTCAGCAGCATATAGAAATTATTGAATTTTATGATTGGCGCATAGAGACTTGCCAAAATTTCATGATTGATGCGACTCTTTAATATTTGCGTGCGGAAAAAACCCTTGCTATTCACTTTCCGCATCCATATGCGTGCGGAAAGTGAATAGCAGGGCTTTTTTCCGCACGAATCTGGAAAAGTTCTACTTTCCAAACGTCGATGCGTATGGAAAGAAATATTTTCGAAACGCTAGTAGGAAAATTAAATTACGTCATGTTTCTTTGCATCGAATGCCCAATTAACGTTGGGGAAGATATACTATTGTTATGACATAATAATAATAATAATAATAAGAGTTTATTCAGAGTTTATGCACAATTACTTTTGTCATTCATGTGTATGTGAATAAGCAATTAAATCTTTTGAGTTTCAATATATTCCAAGAGCTTGTAGAAAAAATGTTGTTCCTAACTCTTGCGAAAAGTGTCTTTCCCGCACTCAACTGCTTGACCTAAATTTGCTTCGCGTCAACGGCAGTTTCGTGCGGGAAAGTACCACCTTCCGCGCTTATTTGAAAGTAATTATTGTGAAACTAAACTGAAAATCTCATAGTTGATATCAAGTTCCTTGAGATCATCGAAATACCATGATAACTACTTGACGTCTATCAAGTTTGATTGTAAACAATACCTTTCAAGTGAAATTTTCGGCTAGTATTCGATGTGTTTGGTAGAACAGTAAAGTAACTCAGTTACCATACTCACCTGAAGAAGTCAAAATGTGATTTAACGAAACAATTGTTGTGTAATCAATAAATATAAGTGGAAATGAAGTGTTTTACTTTTTAATCATATAAATTCTCAGACCACCTTCCCTCTAGTTTAGTTCGTCTGAATCAAAATTGGATTTTCAACTAGAACCCCCTGATTTGGAATCGCTGATTTTCCACTACCCAAACAGAACAACAGCACCTCAAATAGGATTATGTAGATTTCGAACATAATGCGAAGGTGTAGTGGATCGTCCAAACGCAAAGATTCCATATTGATTCAGCTAATTATGCTGATTTTATAAGGTATCGTGTGGCAGGCCATTCAACCATGTTCTCTTCTAAATTTAGAACCACTATACGGAAGAATTTCACTATTCCACAACCTACTCGCAATCCATAAAATGGGTGAATAACATGTAATTTCGAGTGTTCAACTTTACAACTTCGTCATGAAATTAATGACTCGTTAAAATAGGTTCGCGTGTAATTTTTCAGCTGCGAACAGGAAAATTAGGAGGTCGATAATAAACTGATTTTTTCAGATGTACATATTTTTGGAGTTATGACTCCAATATGAATTTGAAATGCCCTACTTATTTTATATGGAAATGAAATATTTTGAGTTTGACATGGACTAATATTCTTGCGGTTTTCCCGTAACTGATTGATTCACTTCTTTTCTCAGACAAAACATAGCTTCATTTAAATATTCAAGTAGGCGGGTCACTGCATTTTGTGGCTTATCCTTTGAGCAATATTGAAAAAGACCCATCACAATGATAGTATTCTTCTCGAGCTAACCAAGAAAGTTATCGGAAAAACCAAGGCTTGGAAAGTTATAGAGGAAAAACCATTCTTCCAAAAAAAATTTTTTGCAAATTTTTTATAGATGAGAAAATCTAGGGAATATTTCTCAACAATTATTTCTTCATTTGAACTTAACCGGTTCTCTAGAAAACAGAAAGATTTTTTTTTGCAGAATATGCTCCATAATATTTTCTCATATTTCCTGAATGCACGATCGATTCTGAATATGTGAATATGAAGGGAGTTTTTTATTTGAAGGGTGTTTTTTTTTAGAGCTATAGAACTTTAAATTGCAATAAAACAGCGATGGATTATTTTTAATAATCTTGTGGCATTACATTTCAAATATGATTTCTGGCATATGACCGCCACGGCTGGCTCGGATGTAGTCCAATCTGGACGTCCAATTTTCGATGACTTTTTCCAACATTTGTGGCCGTATATCGACAATAACACGGCGAATGTTGTCTTCCAAATGGTCAAGGGGTTGTGGCTTATCCGCATAGACCAATAATTTTACATAGCCCCACATAAAGTAGTCTAGCGGTGTTAAATCACAAGATCTTGGAGGCCAATTCAAAGGTCCAAAACGTGAAATTAGGCGGTCAGCAAACGTGTCTTTCAATAAATCGATTGTGGCACGAGCAGTATGACATGTTGCGCCGTCTTGTTGGAACCACAGCTCCTGGACATCATGGTTGTTCAATTCAGGAATGAAAAAGTTAGTAATCATGGCTCTATACCGATCACCATTAACTGTAACGTTCTGGCCATCATCGTTTTCGATGAAGTACGGACCAATGATTCCACCAGCCCATAAAGCGCACCAAACAGTCAGTTTTTCTGGATGTAACGGTCTTTCGACATACACTTGAGGATTAGCTTCACTCCAAATGCGGCAGTTTGTTTGTTGACGTAGCCATTCAACCAGAAGTGCGCTTCATCGCTAAACAAAATAAAATGGACGTAGTGCGCGATACGTATTCCGCACAGAACCATTATTTTCGAAATAAAATTGCACTATTTGCAAGCCTTTTTCAGGCGTGAGTCTATTCATGATGAATTGCCAAACCAAACTGAGAATAAACCACTTAACAGTTGTTGAATCGGTCGTTATCTTGAACTGTAATGTCAACTTAAAGTTATATACCTCGAAAAAAACACCCGTTATTTCGAGCAATTCCATTCTAAATCAACTTGAGAAAATTCAGATTTGAAATGCGGAAAATAAATCCATGTTTTGTCTGTGGTTCAATAAATATTTGATCGTCAACTTTTGAAGTTTTCATTCTCGATTATAATAAAAGCTGAAATATAAAGCAAGAATTTTCATTCGAAACTTTCAATATGTTCACTCTTGAAGAACAATTTCCAAAATAACACTTTTTTCTTCGAGAGTAAACATATTGAGAGCATTAAATGAAAATTCAGGCTTTATATTTTCGCTTCGAGAATGAAAACTTTAAAATTTGGCAATCAAATATTAATTGAACGGACAAAACGAAATTTTCTAGGGAAAGCAGAAGGAATTAACATTTACAAGGAAACGAGTTTTCAGGAGAAGTTAAGTTTGAAAGTATTTTAAAATAAAAATTTTTATTGGCAAAGAATTATTGACTTCGGAAAAATATTTGTAATTTTGAATGACAGTAGTAAATAATTTGTTGTATAATCCACCACTAGAAGGGTTTTGTACGTGCTGGTATCAACTAGATCGTGCACTGTCTCATTATTCAGGGAAAGTCACAAAAGAATTGTTTGGAATGTTCGAGAATTGGTGTTGTAGACGTTTAAGACCCTGAAATTGGCCTGCGAGATCACCAAACTTTACTTCACTGGAGTTTTTAATGCGAATGTCCATGAATTTGAAAATACTATTTTTGAAGTTAGGAACAGGTTTGCATCCTTGGACGATAATACTTTACTACCCAGTTCAGAATACTCACTGCTTTGGACCGTAATTTCAATATTGTTAGTTTTAATAAAAATTTTCTCGGAAAACCGAATTTGTGCCAAAAGAATTAAAAAACACATGAAAAATGACTCATTATGGTAAAATCTTGAACGAAGAGAAAAGTTTTGGAAACGTAATGTATAGAGTGTTTTTTCAAACTTATGCGATCTTCAACAGCGCATGTTTGAGCAAAAGCTCAAACTGACACAGCAACGATGTGTTTTTTCCAATTTTTCGAAGGATAAGTTCCCAATATAATATAATAATAAGGTCACAATAGCCAGAATGGTCTCCAATATCCGATAACGGATTGGCACTATCAAGAAGAAGAAGTTCCCAACACTAATAATCTCGATATAATGCAATTCGAAAGTATAAAATTCATATTGGCCTGTGCAATAAAATTACCTACACAAATGTATAGGAAAATTAGTATCTACCAATTAAGTCATTCACGTTGAATACGTTGGTTGTAAGATTTCAATATTTTTGTCGTCGATCGGACCAAAACACATTGTGCATCAAGAATAATATCAAAACTGTCAAAATATACTCACCACTTTCTTCGGCAGTCGAACCATCACTGATCCATACCGTCCTACCAAAAACCAACCGTGATCGATGTCCAGTACCCCGGTCCTCACGAAAATTGAAAAGAAGCCAGAAAAAACAAAATATAACAATGCACCCAATCAATCTTGGGCGATCGCTAGTTTTGAGTGTCAGCGGCAAAACCGATGGTCAGTTTTCCTAGAATCGCGAGTGGCAAGTCTTTAAAGACCGTCATTAGTCGATCTTGCCGCCCGACGATGATTGTGCATTATCGCAACAGTGGCCAAGATCAAAGTGAGGCGTTTTATTGGGTTGATATCGAGACCATTGTGAGCCATAAACGCCCATAAGTGGATGAAAATTGAATGTGAAATTTTGCACGGTTTACTATCGGCGGCCATCTTGGCCAATTTCCGCCAATGCAGGGTGTTATGGAGGATTAGTGATGGCAAGATTGTTTCCACCTATGCCTATATAGTGTTTATTCGATTGCAGTGCTCTATAAACAAGGTGTTGCCAAATAGAAAAAATAAGTGCGAAAGTTTTTAGGGGGTAAAGTCTTATCAAATATCAAAGGGGGTGTTTCATGTAAAGAAAAGCTCTCATGCCTCTTGTCGAAAAGTTACATGCTTCCAAAAAATGGGGAAATAGTTATTTCCTACTAGCGTTTCGAAAGTATTACTTTCCACACGCATCGACGTTAGGAAAGTAGTACTTTTCCAAATTCGTGCGGAAAAAAGCCCTGCTATTTACTTTTCGCACGCATATGCATGCGATTTGATTTACGCTAGTAGGAAAAATATTGTTTCTAACTCATGTGGAAAGTGCCTTTTCCGCACTCCACTCCGCGTCTTTCGGTCAACTGTAGTCTCTTGCGGAAAAGTATAACTTTCCACACTTGTTAGGGAAATAACTATTTTCCTATAATAGCGTTTCGAAAGTATTACTTTCCACACGCATTGACGTTTGAGAAGTAGTATACTTTTCCAAATTCGTGCGGAAAAAAGTCCTGCCATTCACTTTCCACACGTATATGCATGCGTCGTTCGGTCAACTACAATCTCTTGCGGAAAAGTATCACTTTCCACACTTGTTAGGAAATAGTTATTTGCCTATTCCCTTGCTATGCGTGCGGAAAGTGAATAGCAGGGCTTTTTTCCGCACGAATTTGGAAAAGTACTACCTTTCAAACGTCAATGCGTGTGTAAAGTAGGTAATACTTTCTTAACGTAAGTAGGAAATTTATTTTGTTAAAAGAGTTGAAGCATTCGCATTTTGTGATCATGTTTGACCAAAACCGAAACAAAACAAAAACAGCAACCTGCTAGATTTTTTCGATCCCATTTACAGAGGATATTGTAACTTTGTTTTCTCAATATAGATAAAGCAACATTTATTTCTTTGTCACTTACGACAAGTTGTTAACCGAAAAGGCAAACAATACTCATTCAAGGACAAAATCTGCAATTGCCCTCGAATTGTCAAGACTACAATATTTAGGACTTTTTCATTACTAGATTCCAAATGGAAGAGATCCATTTAAATTTTTTTCTTCCATTTGAAATAAAAGAAAAATTAAAAAAAAGGATATATTAATTGATACAATCTGTTTGATTAGGTAGGTATACCTAATAATTATGGTATTTTGAATACCCTAATAAATTATTGCGCTATTTCCAAACATTCAATAGCACTACATGTACTGAAAACAAACAGTTCAGTAGGAAACGTCAGAATTTCATGTGAATGATTAATGGAACGGATAGGTACGTAAAGGTCGTTCAGACGGGAAAATTGAATTCGATTACTGTTTCTTTTTCGAGATCTTTGACTGTTTCAACTCAAAAAATTCAGCCGGAATATCGACCAGCATTTGAGATGGGGCCAACAAACAAATTATCTCGTTGAAGGAATAAAAAATGCCATCTGCAAGTAGCAGAAACTGTCGCCCTGAGAAAAATAACAAGAATGCGACACCCAAATAATGTTTTCCATAAAAACTCATTGAACAGCAGAATATAATTGTACAATACCACGATGATGGAATAAATAAGTCAACAAGAAAACACCCCACACAAATTCTTACGAAAATTTTAAATACTAACTAAATAATTATTGTATGTTACAAAGTGTATAATATTTAAGTATGAAAAAATGTGAATTGAAAGGCTGTAGGTCCCTAGATCGATGGCCATTCGTTAAGAGGCAATAAATAACAGTTACTACTACTAAAAAATGCCTATACTACATATATCTTTTATAATATACAAAATTTTCTTCCTAGGTCCTAGGAGGATATGCTTTTGGATATATGACACTTTGATATTGTCGATATAAAAGTATGTTGTGGTATGAATAATAAATATACAAAAAAATCTTGAAGTGGTATAAAAAATAATTCTGAAAATTATTTACATAGTGGGTACAATATATTCATTGGTTATTAGAGGCAGAAGAACTAACATTCCAACAACTTTACACCTATGCGATCCTATTGCATCAAATTAAAAGAGAAAAAATATTGTCCAGCATTCTTTCTTGACAAGACTAGGACAGGTTCAAACATTGCACAGGGTTTTTCAATAAAAGTTTTAATTTTGTTTAGCACGCTATCTGGGCAGCTTTCACTTCAAAAGAAGTCATTATTTGAGATTTGACAAATAAAAACTACGCTATTCATAAAATGGAATAAAACACGCTTCAACAACTAATTTAAATTGTTGCAATTCACTACAATAATGGTTAAAATTTTGTAGTTCGTAAAATTGAAACAATTTTGGGTCGTCCTGGAGCACCTTCTCGGCCAGCAATAATGAAACTGGTGAAAAAAATTGAGGGACAAGTTATTGAAGTGGATGTGTATGCGTCGCTCAAGAACAACTGAAACTATTGCTGCCGTAATCCGTAGTGCTGACGGAAAACCAGGTTTGTTGATTCCTCATCGATCTTGGGAATCAGTAATGATTTTCTTATGACCGGAATTGAAAGATATTGATGAGGACGACGATGTTTATTTTCAACAAGACGGCAAAATAAGCCACGAAATAATTTTTAAAATAAATAAAGCTGGCAGTGTTATTTCTTGAAGATCACAATTGGCCACCGAAATCTTGTGATTTAACACCTTTAGACTCTTCTTTATGGGGCCACGTGAAAGATAAGGTCTATATATACCAATACTCCACTCATCATAATAACACTTCTAGACACATTTTCACTATCATCAAGTCGTTAAATTTCTCAGATAATGGTCTTAAGATTTCCCACAGAAGCTCAGGAGAGCGTACAGAATTATTTTCGATTTTAAATTCAACACATCGAAAATTGAGATTAATATAACAAAATCATGGTAATACAAATAAATTCCACTTACTGAAAATCAACCAAACAAAATAACATTTTCTCCATAATAACCAAATTTTCTCGACCGGGATAAGTTTGAGTCTCGTCCTGTTCTTTGAAGATGACGATTATCATCATGTTTAAAGAAGAACAATACTTACTTGAAATACGTACTTGAAAGAAGCAATATCAGTTCTTCATGCCAGAACGGTTTTAAAATAAATCGGAAAGAAGGCATGTAAGCCGTTTGAGAAGAACCAGAAGAATTGCAACGAACATTCATTGCTGCATTTAGCCATTAAGCATCTCGCTGAAAAAAGGGGATTAAAAGAATTTAATTATGTCTAATTGTGAGCGGCAATGAAATGTAGCTAATTATTTCTAGAAAAATAACGTTGTCCTATTGGAGGTCTGAAATAAAAACGCGAAACTGAGTACGTTGTTGAAACAATAAATTAGATAATTGGAGGTATGGAGAGTTGTTGAATGGTCGGCAATGTAAAAATAATAAAAATGTCGAAAATAACATTTTCCGACTCTGTTGAGATCAATCTGGCCTTAATTTCTATCTGGACTCTTTAATGGTTCGACTTTTTTCTACTCGCACTTCAGGGGCGTACTTCATGAAAAACTATGCGGTGTTTATCATTTCCGCATGGAAAATTTCTAAAGTTTTCGAAATGAAACTGAACAGTATACGGGTGTTCCAAATTGAGTCGGCACCATTGCCAACTCCTTTGTTGTTGATGCTACGATTTCGGTTGAATGGGCAAACTGGTAGCATTTTTAGTGGTCTTCTCGATGCCGAAAACAAAACAAAAATTGACAGTCGCGTTGTCACAATATTTCATAAAATTATATTCTTTTCAATGGAACACCCTATATTTATTCATGCATTTCGATTCGTAATAACATTCTCAACAACTCATATCACCTTTCTTTCTAAAGTGGAAAATGAGCGAGTTATTTTGAAAAATTTATTTCTTTCACTAGTACGAAAAATTTATTTGTTTTGGCGAATAAACCTCATGATTGTCCAAACAACCATTTTTTGTACTTACACGAATGACAATATTTTGTTACTAATAGCAAAATAAGACAGTTAAAAGAAAAAAGTGCGCTGGGATGTGAACTCGTGAAACCTGTGATCATTATGTCGCACCACTCAATTGACACCACTAAGCTATTTGGTATTCATATACAAAATGATAATTTCCATCTTGAAGCCATTCCGCTAGCCGCATTCATTTTGTGAATCAAAAGTGTCAATAGAAGGGTCAAAATATGTGTTCAACAAGAAGGCAGTGTTTTGAACATTTAGTCGATATTTTATATCGCTTTATCAAATCAGTTTGTTATAAATGTTTCCTATTAATACAACTGTCTTATTTTCACCATTACGAAAAAAAGTCAAATAAGCTTTGTTGTTGAGAATGTTATTACGAATCGAAATGCATAAAAAATATAGGGTGTTGAAAAAATTGAAAAATTGAAAAAATATCATTTTATGGAATATTATGACAACGCGACTGTCAATTTTTTGTTTGTTTTCGGTGTCGAGAAGATCACTAAAAATGCTACTAGTTTGCCCATTTAACCGACATCGTAGCATCAATAATAACGGAGTTAGCAATGGTGCCGACTTAATTTTGAAACACCCTGTATTGAATTTACCCAACTAAGTAATTTCAATTGAATTTCATGAAGAACTGTTCACCTGTAAGTACTCAAATAACGAAAGTGTCTAAAATTTAACTTTACGCATAAAAAACGTTTCAAAATCACTTTGGAAACAGTGCAAAAAAATATAATATGTTATGCTTCATTTTATGTGCCATAAAAATAAATTCGTTCAGCAGGTTGACAGATGACAGCAATTTATACCTATATTAGAACTTTATTATTTAGTATTATTCACATTTACATCAGGAGATGTAATATTACCTACATTATGGAATTTTTAAAAAATAAACTTAAGCGAAATTATCTGCCTTTGTATTTTATATTTAACAACATCGTCAATTTGTGAAAAGTGAAAAGTAAAAGTGTCTAGTAAGGGCATGAATGACTCATTTCACACACAAGATGCATAAATACCTACTTATTCTTACATCTAGCCAGTTTTATCAGATAACACCAATTTAGATATAACTTATACCTAGAATTTTATTATTCAAAAGTTTTCACGTTTCACCAATTTATCAAGCTACTAAGTATAGAACATGTACTATTAGCTGAATTATTGTATTTGAAAACAATAAACTTGAAGCGAAAGTATCTTCTTTTCTATTTTACATTTTATATAATCGTCATTTATGAATAACAGGTAAAAGTGTAAAATAAGGGCGTAAATGACTCATTTTACACAGTTATTGCATAAATAATTATTCTTTCATCTAGTTATTTTTTAGCATTGTTTCCCTTTCATAACACTTAATCAAGCTAGTAGAGGACAATTAATGTTAGCTAAATTATTGTCTTGAGATTAAATTATCAACTTTTCTATTTTGCATTTTACAACATCATCAAATTGTGAATAATATAATTAATTTTTCCACAAACCTCAAAAAACGTCGCTATCATCAAGGAAATATCATAGTGTTAGATAAAGTTTGATTTCGAGATATACCTCTTATCTCCATCAGTGTCAAAAACAAAATACTTTTTTGAAATCATTCAAGATTACGTACCTACTTCCTTAGTGCAAATTCAGATCACAAAATTCTGATCCGTCGCTATAATACAACAGTCCGTAAAAGATACTTCACTGGCCTAGGCCGTCAAAATTTATTCCTACTGATTTTTTATATAATTACACTTTGGAAAGACGGTAAATAGATTTATTGAATATATCTGATACGAATACATAGGGAACGCACACTATATCTATATTTGTATGTTTATAGTTAGGTAATATTGAAGTTTTCACAATTATTAAACACAGATTGAACCTCTTAATTCATGCATTATATCTGATCAATCTGTACTACAATTTGAAGAAAATAAATTGAATTGAATTGAAATTGAATACTACCAGTATATAGTCAGCGACATTGAAATTTTCTTCTTCGGTAATAATAGTAGATACTAACAGATTTCTCTTCGACATTACCCCCTCTAAATATTTTATGTTTTATGTCCACTTTATTTCTGAAAGCTTATTCCATAGCCTTAAGGCTATTAAATCTGACCTCTGCATTGACCAAAATTGTAGCTGATGACTGATTAAAACAAAGTCCATGTGTATTCATGTATATTAAACAAATTTCAAAATTGCATTTCCACTGATTAAAAAATTTTCCATACGAAATATTTTCTGTAGAGCTGCATATAAATTTCGTTTATTACAAATGATCTTGGCTAGGTTCTGAAGCTTAGATCCATAATCTTCATTTCAATTCAAAGATAGTAGTTCATATTATAATTGTTTAGCAAATTGTTGCAATATTACGTTGTGGACTATTCTGTAAAGCTTGTCAGGAAGACTTCGCTTTGCGATATGCTCACTTATTTCACTTTGTTAATAAACTGTTGTACAAACTTCAATGCATTACAGAGTTCAGGAATAATTTTTATTTTCAGTTCTTCAATCAGAATGTTGATTCTTCAGTTCAGTTCAATTTCATTTTCATCTAATCATTTTAAAGAAATATAAGAAGTGTTTTCATTTCATGCAACAATCAATTATAATAATATTTAGTAGTATTTAATTCATATGCAAAGTGATTATTATCGTATCTTTTCTAATTTTATCAATTCATCTTTAGATTTGAGGACTTCAAATTAAGTTTATGAAAGTAAGCTCTCCAATGTTCTATATTTTTCAAGTATTCACACGGCGTTGGACCTACCTAGAGTAGACGGCTTTTATAAACAAATTTCTAGATATACCAAAGTATTTTCCAAATGATTTTGTGAATAATGGTGAAAAAAAATTATGAGAATCAGAGATTTGTTCCTTCAGGAAAAACGGCTGGCTTTAAAAGAAGTTATATCCAGCGAACTACAAAAAATATGTCTACCACTCAAAAATATCATTCAGAGTCAAAAATATCGTACAGAGATACGAAAATGCTATTATAGTATTATTGTTTTGTACGGGTTTGAAATTGTTGGTGTTTTGTTAATGAATATTTTCCCTATATTATTAACAAAAATTTTATATATAGATATGCCTTCAATTTTCTCATCTCTCAGTAGAAGACACAAATTCCCAATATTAATTTTTTGCATTCTGCATAGTCAACTTCTGTTAGGGCAGCAATTTGGGTCTCTGCCAAGGGCGGCAATTTGGCTAGCGAAGGCTCTGGATATTTTGTTGATTTATATTTGTTGAATTTCCATATAGCGTTATGAATTAGCCTCCAGAGAAGTTCGATGTGAAAGCTTTAGAAGGGTTATTTTGAATTTTTCGTCGAACAATAACAAAGTTCTATTATTAGATCTAATATATCGACAGTCGGGGTAACTTTCGACAGAGTATTGATTTTCCCATTCTGTTTTCTCAAATGAAGGCCACAACCCTAACAAAGTTCATCTATAAGTAGAACACAAAGCCATGACTTGGCAGAAAGTTGGCCGATATAGAATCGATAAGTGAAAATAAGGAACAATATGTGGAAATAAAACCTGGTTACGATGCTTTCAATGCGTAACTAACGATATCGATCAATTTTCAATAGATATTGAAACTTTCATGAGAGTTTCTAGGAATTCTGTCGGTTACTAGCTATCGCATGATCGCCGTCTTATGACTTGTTGTTGGTACAGGTGTTCCAGAAACATTGACCTATTCGAAAGAACCTATGAAAAAATATTTCGATCCTTAATGCTTTTCAATTAGGAGAAAGTTCAAAGAACGGAAACAATATACGAAGATATTAAAATGTATAGGTATGGCGAGAAAAAAGTATGTCTTCGATATGCTTTCTCACTTTCAAGTTCTAAAAATGTATTGATTACCTACGTTTTGTCAGCAAAGTACAGGGAATTAATTATTCAAAAATTTTTCCACTGACCCCATTACAATAATAATAATAATAATTTATTCAAACGTCAACTATTAACAATATGAATATTATAACCCATCAAGTATTACTTTCATACATAGGCGTACAACTTTGCTTCCTCCGTTTTTTTCCGAAATTCGAGGATTTATTGTAAAAAACTGGTTATACATTTATGACTCAAAGTATTGTCCATCGTACGAAAAAACTGGTCATCTTTTGAAGCGATCCACGAATCGAATCAATTTTTTACTCCTTCATAAAACCGGTAGTGCTGGTCAGCCAGCCCGTGTGACATTGCTCCAAACAAGTGATAGTCCGAGGGAGCAGTGTCTGGAGAATACGGCGGGTGGGGTAGGACTTCCCAATTCAACGTTTCCAAGTATGACTTGACCAATTTCGCAATGTGAGTTGAGGTATTCTTATTTCTTATGCTGTAAAATTACTTTATCATGTCTCTCGTTGTATTGCGGCCGTTTGCCTTTCAATGCTCGGCTCAAACGCATTAATTGCGTTCAATAACGATCGCCTGTGATTGTTCCAATCGGTTTAAACAACTCATAATACACTACGCATAGTTGGTCCAACCAAATACTGAGCATGAACTTGGAACCGTGAATATTCGGTTTGGCCATCGACGTGGATTTATGGCCGGGATATCACCATGATTTTCTGCTCTTGGGTTTATCGTAATGACCCCATTTTTCGTCGCCAGTCACAATGCGCTGCAGAAATCCCTTACTTCTTTGCCTTGCGAGCAGCTGTCACAAGCAAACAAACGCCGTTCAAAATATCTTGGCTTCAACTCATACGGCACCCAATTTCCTTGTTTTTGATTAATTCTCATGACTTTCAGGCGTTTTGAAATGGCTTGTTGCGTCACTCCCAATGATCCTGCCATTTCTTGTTGCGTTTGACACGAGTCTTGATCAAGTAATGCCTCCAATTCCGCAACTTCGAAAACCTTCTCTCTTCCACCGCCATGCTGGTCTTCGACGTCAATATCACTGTTTTTGAAGCGTTGAAACCACGTGCCGAGAACGTTCTTTCACTGATAACGGCCTCACCATAGGTATTTTGAGCATTCGATGAGCCTCACTTGAAGATTTCTTCATATTAAAGCAGAAAATTAAAACTTCCCGCAAATTACGAGAATTCGGCTCGTAAGCTGACATGTTCAATTGAGAATAACTTTATGATGCAGACACAAATTGACTAATGTTTCGATGGCGTTATGTTTACAAATACCTAAGCTCATACCTAGCTTATACCTTGAGTACATTACTTGAATAATTTAAATTTGTGCAGTTGTAGAAAAAGAATAGTGTACAACATGTGGAGAATGTCCTCTTCCTCACTCGTGTGTTTGCACAAACTTCCACACTCGTGAGAAAAGTTGGACTTTCCCCGCTTGTTGCACAATAGACGAATAATAGATTATTATCCATGAAATGTCAAATTTAGTTATTGAAACATCGAATTTTAGTTTCTTTCTGTGCTTTCCGGAGGTTACAGACTACTCCACACAGTTAGAAATTGCGGTTTTTCTCATTTAAAGTTCTTCCCAACACAATTTTTATCTTTTTGACATGACTCAATTCAGGATGGACAGGTTATATTATAAGAGTTATATGTATCTAATGTTTTTTTGTAATTTACCTCTGAGAGGCCTGGCGTGAAAACAAGCCTATCCTATCACAATTTGGTCATTGAAATGTGTGTCAATTTCCCTCCATCTGTCAAATTCGTTAACACATGTTTGGGACAATATTCGCATACTGGATTTGACGTAGGGGAAATGCGGACAAAACGACATATGCGGACAAAATGAACTTTTAGATTTTTTCAAAAGTATAGCTCGGGGTTTCTCAGTGATTTAGTTCCTGCTAGTAATGATGGCAATCCTGCGAAGAAATTGACATCCCAGTGTCTATTTCACTGATGCAATAGCTGCAAATGTGTTTAGGTCGGTTAAAATTTTTTTGTTCACTTGGTTTCTGAATTGCTTCTGGAGAGTGTCATTACAATATTCGTTGTTTTTTTTATGTATTCTTATTGGTACTGTTATGACGTGATAATATGTATTAGTTTTAAGATGGATATTAGTTTTGTTTTGAAATTATGCTTCAATATCATAAAAAGTATGTATCGGACAAAATGACATACTATCCTGATGGACAAAACGACATATTTTTGGAAATAATATGGAATTTTGTTGATTGATTTTCAGGTGAAGCTGATGAGCAATTTGCACTCACCATACGCGATATAACGTGAAATTCTGGTATTTATCTTGTGAAAGATACGATATCCTTCGCTATTGAAATTCTTTCACCACTTCCTCAGGGACAAGGCATAAGAAAGCCAAAAGCTCGCTTAACGTTAAAGGCTTATTTTGACAAAACCAAGACTAAACCTGCTGCGATCAATCCACCCAAGAAGAAGAAACAAGAAATTACTGAAACAGTATTCAATGATAAAAAAACCCTGTGGTAAAAAAAAACAAGGCCGTTGAAAAATGAAAAAGTCTTTGACGATGAAGACTTCGACACTGAACCCTTTCAAATTAACAATAAAAATGAAGATGTCGATGACTGCCCCTACATTTATTGCAATGAGGTTTTTTTTCGTTTCATACCTGGTGAGCAGTGGCTGCGGTGCATGCGGTGTTCTCACTGGGCTTATACATCGTATTCTACTGTCTCGAGAACCAAAACTTTGCATTTAAATATTATGTATGTCATTATGTCTATTACAGTTGTCATTTTGTCCTTAGTGTACAGACAAAATGGATTTTGTTAGAAGTCAAAATTATTTATTATATCTTCTATTTTTGTAGTTTAATTCAATTTTCAGCTTATAATACTTAAAAACAATTAACCAAAGTTAGTATTTAACACCAAAATGGGGGTATTTCTACAATAACTAAAAATATATGATTGAAAAACAAAACAGTATGTCATTTTGTCCGCATTTCCCCTACCTATATGCTTCCGATACTTGTGTTTATTACTCTAAAGTCTGAGGTATCATCCAATGTATTACAGCATAGAAATACCTATAAAGAAGCTGTTAAACGACCATTGGCAATATAATTTGATGGGGATTCCTCAGGAAGGATTCTAGTGCTCTTTAATTTATCTACCCAATGCATAATTACGTTATTGTCTACCCTGAAAAGACCAATATCGTTTGAGCTTTGGCGGTATCAGTTACCGAACATAAGCAGGTGCTTGTCGATGCATTGATGTCATCCAGGTTTATTAGATCCATATATCGAAAGAAATATGGCTGCGGTACCGAAGAACCACTTATTGATTGTCGGATACAGGTTCGTATTAACCTCTGTTGACTTATTGTGAGTCTTGGTAGTACATATATCTAGATTTCACATTTTGGTTTATTATCTCCTCTCATTTTAATTAAAAAAAAAACTTACAATACATATTAGCCCCCAGGTTCTAACCCAAGGTTCTCTCGTTCCCTGAACATACCTTATCATTACATTATGATATATTTATTTTTCGATTTTTGAGCCTCTAGGATGACGAATCCGTCCTCCAATTTGATTATGTCTGTCCGTCCGACCGTAAACACAATAAATCTCGATCGGAAAGCCCTAGAAACTTTGATTTTTTTTTAAATTTCTGTGAATAAGGCCGTTAAGAACTTTGTTGTCATGATAATTTCAAAATTATGAAATTCTTCAAATACAGAATAAAAATGAAATATTTCATTTTATTCAACAAATGAGTCATAGAGAAAATTAAACACAAATTTCAAATTTTCACTGTCTCATTCCATTATTTATATAATTGCGAATAATGATCTATATGCATCTGAGAACTAAATCGTTAATGAGATTTTTAGTCATCCAAAGAATTTTAAATGAAAGTATATTCGATATTTTCTCTCTGTAGATATGGAACATCTACTTTCATTACAAATACCAATTAACAAAACAATTCGAAGGTAATCAAATCAATGATAAAACAAAAATTATCGATTACGAAAGGAACAATCAAAAAAATTTAATTCAGTCGAAAATATAGGTATTATTGAACTTTTTCTTGATGCCTTTTAAATGTTGTAATATTGGCGTCATCAGAACCATAGCATTTGGGTACTCATTCATTCATAGGCCAATTGCAGTTTGCACCCTTGGATATACCAAATAAAGTTCTTTCCTCCAATGATTCAATAGGCACATGAATAAATGAGCTCTCAAAAGCTTCTTACACTAAGTTGGTCCTTTACTTCAATTTTTATTTCTCAATATTTCAAAAAATACCTAGAATATGATTGTGAAACAGTGAAGTGACTGTTTCAGGCGCCTCTTTTCAATGGGCGGCAATTTAGCCCAGTTTGTGGCCGCCCTTTCATATTTCTGAAAAAATATAGTTTGATTCTTAAAACAACATGAGGTTGGTGCGCTTTGCTGCGTTTATTAACATTCCCTGCAATAAAAATCTCTAACCCGTCTTCACTAAGCCGCCTGTTCAATAAATAACACATGGTAACCCAACCAATATAAGCAGCATTGCCTATTACCCTAATTGAATGAGGGATGGAATGTATTTCACAAAGACGAAAAACAACTCTTCGAATTACGTGGAAGTTGTTTACATATTCAATATATGGAAAATTCCTACGATTCTGAATTCGAAACTAGTTACTGATGAATGCTAAATGTTTTCAGCGGAACAAATGTTTTCAATCCCATTTCCCATTTAGTTTTCGAAGCTTTGCATGCCTTACCTCCCTTTGTATCTTGTGGTGTGATAGGTAATCTTTCATCGATGGTATGTGATCGATTGTGAATGTGAGAATCAGATATATTACTTACGCATCGGCGTCGAAGAAATCCAGGAATTTATTGTAGGTAAAAAGGTCCGAAAAAAAAACTCAATGAAAACGACTTAAGAAAGAAACGATTAGAAGTAAAAAATGGCGAATTATCATCTAGGCAGGTGATGTTTTTTGTTAGGAAAGGGGGTGTTTATTGATACTTTTTCAGCAGGGGCGCCCTAAATTCTTTGCTTCAGGAGCCAAAATTGCTTGCGCCGGCCCTGATTATGAATGTTTATTATATTTAATGAAATATATTTATTTGAGTAATTTCCGATTCAATATGCAAATTTGAATATTTGGAATCCGATATTTTTCCTAATTATCTTCTTTATAGTAAGCAGAATATTCATATTTTCTGTATATACCTGCTGAAATCCAAGGTTTGGCAACTATTGCGCTCCTAGTGTCATCGGTTATTTGACGTCGTTTGCCAAGGTTAAAGTTTGTTTTCTGAATTTCTGATTGTATTTAGGTATTCATCTCAATATATTTTGAGTTAATATGAAACGTTGATTCACTATGGGACATAAGAAGTGCGTTCTTTTTGGAGAAACCCACGAATTGAGTGAAATATCGTATCACTGATGTTTTCATTTCAGCGTCCCTTATGTCAAATTTAATAGTTAAATCGCTTACTGAAAATGAAATATGCTCCCTCTATCTATGTTTATTACTCTAAGGGAAAACCCATTGGAAGTTGGACCAGACAACGTCCATCAACTTAACTAGCCTAAATATCGGTGAGACGCCATCATGTCCTTCATACTGATCACACCCATTTGGACCATTCGCAATGATCCGATACCAATCTTCCCACGAAGTGAGATTTATTAATCATAACCCGATATTTCGATAGGAGGTCGTTAAAAGCCATTACAAAAGACGCCGAATGTGCAGAAAAAGAGCAATAATTGAATCATCAACCAACAGTCGATCTCCGAGGGGGGCCAAATATGCTGCCAACGGACGTGTATCGAAGACGCACGTCGTGTGAGGCAGAGAAAGGTTTTCTTCATCTGGCCACCGTGGTCGACATTCCCATCTTCAAGAGCAGTACCATTTTTCCCAATTTGGGTGGGTAAATCTCATACTTTCAAATCATATTTTTCAGAATAAAGGAGGATTATAATTGTTGTGGGCCATGATATCGCTATAGAAAGTGGAGAAATTGATATACCGGGTGACCCGCAAAGAATAGTTCAGCAGGATATTTCCACTATATGGTTTTCAGGGAAACACCTAAAAAGGCCAATTTTTATTTGGAGGGAAACATCTTGTGGACGCGAATTCGTGAGTGTACGACAGTGGCGACGCCAGCTTTCAAAAATAAGGGTGGCCAAGGGGGGCCGGATTTTTTTTGGTTGGGGAAAAGTGAAGCGAAATAATAGTTCAGATAATCTTTTAATTATTTTAGTCTTATTATGTCAAATTTAGGGGGGGTGGGCAGCAGAATTTTAGAGGGGTCCCGAGCCCCCCCTAGTGTCGCCTCTGGTGTACGATCATCTCCTCAAGTGAGGTGATAACTCCTTCATTGAAGCAATCAATCGTTACTAGCGGGCATAATTTTGAGGATTTCACAATTCTTCTTATGAATATGCTAAATTATTTATTTTTGAGTTTGAGGTGAAGAGAACTATAGCAGAACTAAAATTTTCTCTATTGTTCAATCAAAATATGGAAAGTTAGAAATGAATAAGGTCAGAAATAATATAAATATGGACCAATTGATGTGTTTCAAAGGGCCGCAATCAAGTACTTCTGTAACTTTCAATTTTCGCGTATTATTTCAATTTACTTTGGCCCCCCAAAAAAAATCAGCCCCCTTGGCCTCTCCTGTTTTTGAAAGCTTGCGTCGCAGCTGCAATGAATTTAATAATACTCTAGTATTATTTTTCATCCAGTTCTTTCTTATTACTCTAGTAATAACTAAAAACTTGTTTTTTTTTCAAACTTAAACACCCTGTATTTCGAAAACAAAGCTTATATCTAAGGATTTAGGATATAAGTTTATATGAATAAAATAATAGTGAATATATAAAACTCAATAAGAAACAGAATGAATGAAAAAGAATCACAATATACCAAAATCAATAAACTTCTTATTTTATGACAAAAATATTAGGTAATTGTTCAACACTCATCAAATGCCAACAATGAACCAATTTGAAAAAAAATCAATACAATTCGAGTATATAAAACGGCTGGATGTCGAATAAAACTGTTAGATCAATAAACACGAAAAATTAAAGTCGACTTGAAATCACCAAGAAGCACAGTTCGCAGAAGAGCTTTAATCTTTTTTCAATGGTATATTAGATCATCTTCCATGTCATATGATTCCCCATAGGTGGATCCGCCATTGTAAAAAAGTATATCAATTCACTGTCGGTATACAGGGTGAGTCTTTGACTTATGTTAGGGGTGAAACAGTAAAGCGACCGGTTCAGGCGCTTCTATTTGAGGAGCGGCAATTCCGCCCAGTTTGCTGGCCGCCTTTTCATATTTCATCTTTGATTCTTAAACACAACATACGGTTGTTCCGCTTCGCTGTATTTATCAACATTCCCTGCAATTAAAATCTCCAAACCGCCTTTACTAAGCTGTCTGTATAATAAAGAACACATGACAGGCCCAACTTTGAAATTTAAATTTTTTAACAAAAAACGCTGCATAGGGCCCAAAAAAGGACGAAAAAACTTTGGTTTTAACCAATTAGAATGTAAAATTTCCGCTGAACCCGAATCTGCAATAATCTGTTGCATTTGCGTCTGTTTGCATTTGAAATTTCAAATTTGTGCGTCATATCTCGTATAAGGCCCTTTTGAGTCTAAACTGATGACCCCAGTATCAGAGAATTCCGATTTTCCACCTGTGCGTGAAATAAATTCACCGTTTCCAGACTTTTGAACCACCCGGTATATTAATTAACATAAAGATAAATAGAAAGTTTTTGGTGAATCCAAATAAATGACGTGGGTAAATACAATGAACCTCGGTGAAAAAAAAACTTTTTTTAATTAAACGACGAGGACGAGAGAGATGTTCAAATCTATATAGATCAAGGAAGTAGGAATTTTGAACATTCGCTTCAATCATTGGCTGAAGTGGAATCCAAGATAGCTATTTTAAGTTAATTACTCCTGTGAATGTGGCAGAAACAAGATACTGATTGGGACACGACGAAGCTTTTTATCTGCATCTGGTTTGATCCATTTAATCACGTATTGTCGATCCCAGGTTGACTAGACCACCCTGTTGGTTTGATTTTGTTGGATTGAAGGATTAAATTTGTCAAAACGGAAAGGAAAATGTTTCGCAGGTGATTTTGGAAATCTCTTGTATACGTTCAAGTTCGTAGGCAGGAGGGAGTCCGATGAGGTCCGCACACAACCCGGAACCCCTGTTTTTTATTACAGATTCGTATTCTACCGCAAGAAATATAAAAGTTTTGTTCGTTGTACGAATAATTTTTCACGAATCATCACAGATGCTTCTGTAATAAAGTTTAAATTTTCCGTCTAAACGACCTAAATGTATCCGTGAAACAATGGAAAACGTTCAGCACATAAAGATAGACGGCTTGACGGAGATTTTTACTAGATTCCAAATAATTGTGGGTTTTGGTCCTTATAATGTGACTATCAAGTAGTTCACGGCCAAGAACAAATAAGGGAAATAAAAGAACGGGATAAAACAATTCTTCAATTTATTTCTAATCCACTAAAAGAATTTGAAGAAGATGATAATTTGTCTAATCGTTTTTTAGAGGTGCTTGTCACGTGGGCCGTTGCGGCTCGGTCGCAGGTATTTTTTCGCCGGTCTCGGGAATATATATGAAAATCTTTACTCTTCTCGTTGTCGGTGCAAGTGTTGCACATATGTTGTAGTTGTAGACTGGACTGAACTCAATTGAATTATTCGCCCTGAAATGCCGATTTTTATGGGGATTCCGGCCGTTTTCCATTCGACCGTTATGCCTGCCACTCACGAGGCGTTTTTTGAGCGCCAAATGGTAGCTAGTCTACACTGACTGCCATCCCAGACTGCCATCGAAACCTGCCACTCAAGAGGTTGTTTTATTGAGTATTCGGGTCGGATTTCAGATGGTCACAGAAAACTGGCAATTTATCAGGTATCGTCGGAACTTCGTAGCGTACCAAATTCTTGTGCAAAATGAAAGAATTTATGATAGGTTCCATCGAAAAATATAGGCAGAAAACCTGTCGATGGAAAATAAAAAGTTCAGCATACGTAAACAGGAATATCAAAAATAAAGCCTGTGGGGAACTAGTAGAATATTCCAAAGGAAAATTACAGAATGAAAGAGTAGATGTAAATTTCTATTTGGCTGATATCGTTTTCCATCGTTATTGACATATCTTCCTCTACATTGAAATAAACATTCATTAATTTCTCTCAAAATATACTCGTTTTCTTTAATATCAAAATGACAGCTCTTTTTGGAAAACCCCTCCAGTATAACAACTGATATTTTAGATAATTTAATTTCAAATTAGCTAATAACATTTATAGTTTCCGACATATTTTTTGATAAGACTTTCGGATTCTTCATTCGATACGTAAACAGAAAATTCCAGGCGAATTTCAGGATTATAGGAATCATATTGAATGATATCTATAATCCGAATATCGTTCGGATTGTAGAAACATTTCTAGAGCGTGCAAACTCATTTTCATAAAAAAAATTCTGTACTTTATATAAAAATATATATTTCTGCTTATCAAAGACATGAATTGAATGATTTGATCGCCTCTTTAGTGGACACTTTCTGAACAGGTTCATCTTCGTTGTCAGAGCTTTCATTTTCCTCAGTGACATCAGCAATTATTTCAACATCTTCGTAAAACTCTGTATCTCAATTTTCTTCGTCATTACCTCGTGTACATTTTTGATTTTCTGTTTCATCTATAATCTATTATACCCCACACAAGGGAGAATTAAATGCAAGAGCAGGACCTGCCATAAGTGGACTTCTTCCTCAAAACTTTTATTATTTTTTTTTTATTTTTATTATTAAACTTTATTATATTCATTTCTTCCATTCGGAACATTTTTCCGTAAGATGTTTCCTTTTCAAAATTTTTGGCTTAATCAACTTGAAAAAAATCTCACGGTATACAGGTTGTTCCTAAATTGGAGGTACAAACGAAAATGACAGAGTCCTCGAATCCTCCGTTTTCGAGATAAAGGGTGTTAAAGTTTGATTTTTCCAAGTTTTTTTCTCCTGGCACCTTCCCCTCACAAGATATTCAACTTGAATTCAGCATAGCAATTTCAATTTTTTTTTATCTTGTGATATGCAAATCTACAGGGTCATATTTTATCTTTCCTCCAGAACTTCTTTTTGATGGAATACTAGTAGTTTAGAAAAATGTAAAAAGAAACTTTGATCCAGTACTACACTTTTTGATGTCTTGTAGTTTTGTTGTACCCATTTGCTAACTCTCTAGTAATCCGGAGGAAAATCCAAATTATTATAAAGATCCAGTTAGTAAGATGATTCGAAGCCCAAAATGTTCAGAAGGATTTGAAATGCATTTTGCGGGCGTGAATTCTGAAATCAAAGACCAAACATTCTCATAGGTGATCACAATGCTACCTCTATCTGAATCAATGAATATTTCTACGTAATAAACTCCTCTCTCTAGTTTCCAAATATTGATTGCGCAACTAAACTCCCGTAGTTTGTCAATAGATGGCTCCAGCAATAATATTACTTAACACATTCTTTGTCAGTCATGGTTCTATATTGTTTTCCATCAAATTAGAGGAAAGACGGAGAAACATTGTTTTTCTGAATAGTTTTAAGAAACTCATAATTGAAAATCACAAGAAAGCACTTTATTAGATAATGCAATACTTTAATAAATCACAGGAACAATAATGTACACTTAAGACAAGTTAATCATTAAAGTCAGAAAAAAAAATAAATGACAAAATCTGGGCAATATCTAACCTATCAAAAAACAGATCAGTTGATTTAGAACATCTTATAAATTAAAAGGAAATATCTCCTCTGCTTCTTCGGTATCTTCCTTTATTTCAGGACTGGGTTCTGGTAGCTGAAACATATCTTGTTCGATAGGTTTCGTTACCCAATTTCCAAGTCCTGCTTTTTGGAATGACTCGTAGAGAGCTTTTCTTGCAACCTGAAAAAATTATTTTTGATGTTAATTAAAGTAAAATCCAGTTGGAGGATCCCACTAAATATAGTATTTTCAATTACTCAATAACATTAGAAGTGCTATACCATTGTATAAAGATCACATATTAAAGGTTTGCCAGTAATAGGTTTCATTTTGAATAACCCGCTATCAGGGCAACTGTCACTTTGAAGCTGTCATCATTCGACATTCATTTGACAAGTAAATGTAATATGAAATCTTAAGACTCTTTTCTCTGGGACCACGCAAAAGATAAGGTATATGCCAATTCAATTGATTCAAAACCTCAAACAATTTCTTACAGTTGGCAGTAGAAACAATGAAAGTAAAGGTCATTCTTGGTGCAATACCTCTAATGTCACTGAGTACCTATATTTTATGCGGGATTAAATGATTGAAAAATACTCTTTGTGGACTCCGAAAAACTAAATAAAAACATACTGAATGAAAATTATAATACTAACCAGGTAATTTTCATTAGCTAATTTAGCCTCACAGTAAACCTTGGATTCGTAATTAGGCAAACAGTTCTCGAGAGGTAAATTCGTTGCCAAGTTGTGATATTTACTCATCAGTGTGTTCTTGCAGAGTTTTGATATACCGCCTCCCTCTAATTTTCCATTTTCTGTGTTCACTATTTCTACTTTGGCGTCGCCATAAACCCATATTACCGCAAAACTGGGCGCTTTTGTAGGGTACCGTACTTCCGTTGAGGTTATAAGATAGGCCGGCGGCCTATTCAACATGAACGGTGGTGGTAATCCTTGAAGCGTGTTCTCTATTCGTCCATAGATAGCTCTGCAACAAAAAATAAATCGTATAAGGAAAAGTCTCATAAAAGAAGTAGAACAGTAGATATAGTTGTTTTCCCACTAGTGTTTCGAAAGTATTACTTTCCACACGCATTGACGTTTGGAAAGTGGTACTTTTCCAAATTCGTGCGGAAAAAAGCCCTGCTATTCACTTTCCGCACGCTTATGCAAGCGGAAAGTGAATAGCTGAGTACTACTTACCAAACGTCAAAGCATGTAGAAAGTAATACTTTCGAAACGATAGTAGGAAAATGTGGAAAGTGATACTTTTCCGCAAGAGTTGACCAAACTCCGCTACGCGTCTGCAATTCACTTTCAGCATGCATATAAATGTGCTGAAAGTGAAAAGCAGGGCGTTTTTACGCACATATTAGGACAAGTACCACTTTCCAAACGTCAAAGCGTGTGGATAGTTATACTTTCGAACCGTTGCCTCAAAGGTAGCAATATAACTTTCATTATTAGAAAGGCGTCTTCAGAGCGTCAGCAAATGCCAAGTACTTCCGTTGCGATTCGGAAGCTTGACGGTGGTTCTAATCATGAGGATCAGATTACCAAATCATCATCCGCTCATAGGATCAGTCAAGACCCTACTGAAGACGATGAAAATAATCTTTTCTCAGGTATACATCCATATTGGTTTATAATTTCCGAGTACTAAGTATGCTTAAGCGCCATCTACTGGAGAGGTCTAGAAGTTATATCAGATTCAAGAAGTTTTCTGTTTAAAAAAAATGGTTGAATTAATAACTTAAAATTATATCATAATGTTTTCTCTCTCAAAGCGTTAATTTCACATTGTTCAACTATTTAACTTTACATATCAAACACCGAAACCAATAATATGGGTTTAGGTGTCATCACCATCACTATAATATATCTTTTATGAATCTGATGTTTGATTGAAGTTTTTAAAAAAATTCAGTTCTTTGCAATGATGCACCAACACACTAAAATTACAATCAAATTATGGATACAACTCACCTGTACAGATGGGTTTCGTGTAGCAGACTGCCCAAAACTACACTCTTGAAATATATTGGTTGGATAAGGTTAGATAACAAAGATCCCTGAATTCCCAGGACATTCCACTTACATATTTTATCTGAACAAGACATTGTTAGTAATCTCTCTCCCTGCAATAATACTAGAAGATAAAAACTGAAAAACAGGCTGAGATATATATATGTACAAATAACAATTAAAGTTCTTAATTGCACGCAATATATCACACTAACAAAATATTTCTTGAACCAAAATCTAGCTGCGAGTCCTAGGTAACTTTTTCATAAAACTTTGATTGACCAATCATCTCGTTGATTGTAGTTTGAAATCTATGGAAATGTCAAAAATGAACTGAAATTGAACACAGAAATGATTTAATCTGTCAACTTGGCAAAGTATATGTAATATAATGCGAAAACCTACTAGGTACAGCAAGGGGAGTGAGAAAATTCCTAGAAAGCAATAGAGAAGCCCAAGAATCGGGCAGACCACCTAGACTGGATACGACTAAGCTCTGTCCTCAACAAGGAGAGATCAAGCCGACTTTCAGTAGAGTTTCCTCTCCTATGCGAAATAGTTATGTTAAAACTGATCCTTTTACCTGTAAAACTCCATCCCAAGTCTGAACAGGTGAATGTGACTTTACTGGTATTGTTCCTTCTCCCGACTCTATCTTCGTCCTCAACTGGCCTCTAGATATTCTGTTAGGATGTTTGTCTCCCCCGATCGCATCTTCATGGGGACTGAATATTCGGGCATCTCCACAAGGTGCGGTGTTAATGTACAGGTGGAATTCAACATCTGGTTTCAATTGATAAAAGTCTATACCGTCTCCACAAAATATCGATTCTTCTGCCGTTTCTGAAAAATCCAACCAAGAAATTCAATCTGCGATACTTCCAAGTTGGGGATTTTTAAGGCGAATGCGAGTTTCAACCTGATGATTACAAGTTTCATTCAAGAATTATTGAATTCGGCATGGCAACTTTCAGAAATTAATTTTTGATATATGGGGTTTCAAAATTTAAATTGTTTCCTTTCAAGTCAGTGGCGGATTTATTGATTTGCCGCCTCTCAATTTTGATACCTTAGTTCATAATCGTACCAATTACATTTTCTATCAATAAAATTCTAACTTCAATTCTAGCTAAATATTTCAAAATTTCTCCAATTTTCGAAATTCGAGTACTTTGTGTGTGTAAAAAAGTTTTTTTCCTACAACTGCTATGAAAAGTAGCGTATTCTTCATAGCTTACACAATTTCAAAACTATGTATTGCTCATACTGTAGGAAATATTATTTCTCACGGCACTTTGCCCACACCTCGCTTGGTAGACCAATGAAATTGGGCTTTTGAGTCGTTTCAATGGAAACGCAATAAATTGGCACATACTGTCAATGAAGGCCATTTTGATTTTGAATCAAGTCCATTACTTGAATTATTGAAATTTGTGCAGTTGTAGGAAAAGTATAGTGTGCAACATTTGGAGAAAGTACTTTTCTCGCTCGTGAGAAAAGTTGGACTTTCCCCACTTTTTGCACAATATACTATTTTAATTATTTAAATCAAAATGAAAAATGAATAAGCTCAATGCAGCTCCTTAAAATTTGCAGCCATAGGCTTCAGCCTGCTGGTAAATCCGCCACTGTTTCTAGTTTACAAATTGGCAACAACGCAAATAAAAATCATCAACACTTGTTAGAAATAATGTGTCAATAATTGGTTGAATAATTTATATGTACCAAGACAAATTAAAACTTCATGTTTTTGTGAATTAAAAACCGTCTAATAAAAAAATGTTAATGACCCCTTGGCCTCTGCCTCCTAAATCTATTGGTATTGTCCATTATATACACCTACATGGTGCCAGTGGCGTATCCAAGGGGGGTGATAAGGGGGATATATATGGTTTGTTTTTGGGAATAGATCCTCACCAAATTTTTCTTGATATTGCAAATAAGAGAAGAAAGAAATGATTATTATGATTCATCTCATCAACGTAGCGAATTTGTTGTACTTAACTAACGAGCGTTCATTTAAATTCATGGTCTAGTGTGCTGTCCCAATCTATTACGCACAACTTTTGTACACAAAACTTCAACTCAGTAGAATGTCACAGCACTCTTTACCACGAATTTATTTGAACGCTCATTACTTGCAGTTGCCAATTATTGATCCAATAGAAGAAACCACTTCAAATTATGGAATCCCATTTATTCAACTTTGAGTACTTGAATCAATGTTTAAAATGTTAAAATAATAAATCTTCATGATATTATATAAAAGACTTCATTATAGCCTGAAGTTAGACTTATTTCAAGGACGACACAGACATTGATGATGCATCTACTTGCTACACAACGCAGCCAAGGTCAATGCTTTACCACTTATTACACTATGCCTTTTTCATGCCTATTTGTGAACCTGACTGCATGACCCATACATTTGAAACAAAATGCCCAAGACTTCCTACCTATTTATCAAACAGAACTGAAATGATACTATTTCTTCGTCAGGCTTGCCAATTCAATTTTATCTGCCGAAAATGACACAACCAACAATTAAACGAAGCAAATTGTCCATTAGGAAATTTCAACAATTCACATGTTGGAAGGTGTAGAATGTTCAGTTTATTTGAGAATAATTTCTCGAAAAATCGGTACTATTAATATATTAAAGATGATTATTTTATGTGAAGTTATTTCAGATATCTTCCTCACATTTTCCATTCTCAGATACATGACAGTTCAAATTAGAAAGGACATTAGTAGACTCGTTTCTATTGTGACAATACAGAAAAAAAGTGATACTAATATCTCAAAAATTTACGAACAAAACCAAAATATAATCTTAGTCAACTGTGAATTTTTCAATAACTGAAGCTAGCATAAAAAAAGGAAGGTGTGATAGTGTCCGACTTATAGGAAAATTCAGTAGAGAAATAGTGATGAAAATAGGCATAGTGTAATTAGAGGTCAACATGAAGAGAACCTCACCTGACGAGAGCAGCAAAGTCAGCTGATCGTAAAGGTACGATATAAGGCATCTTCGAGCAGCGATCTCGGCATGTAGATCGTTCAGTGCAGTGCCGTTCATGCTCATGTAACTGCCAGAGATGCACTTGGTGCCGGTGGTGATAGCGATGACCTTCGCGCTAGACAGATCTGCTCCGTTCATTTGAACTACACCTGCAAGTACCTTTCGCTTCGCGTGCATAAGATCGTCAGCCATCAGATTCATAAACTTTTCGTTAACCAACCTGAACACATAAGAATCATGTTTGAGCGATGAGGAAGCACCAAGCATCTGAAGATGCCGATTTTATTATCACTTCAACATCAATACCATCGGTTTTTGGAAAATATGTAAAAAGGTGTAGGTCCTTGAGAAAAGATGAAAATTGAGCTAAAAATCAGCTATCCATAATTTGAACATAAGAATAATATATTAAAAAAAAATTGTAGAAGACCACTAATATGAAATCAGCAGTTTTTGCGCGCTTGTTCATCTGCCCATTCATCGGTTTACACTTACACCTAATATCTGAGTATTTATTTTAGAAAATTACAAACATTCGGTTGAAAAGTTAATAGGTCTTGGAGAATAATATATGATAAAACGATACTAAACTATGACTCTGTTTTAATTTAAACATTGAGATTAATAAGATTTTCAATAAAATGAAGATTTGAAATACAGCTATTTGCTATGTTATCCAAAAATTGAAATAGAACGAATGACATCACTTTTAAGTATAGCCCATAGTACTAGGCAGTCTAGATCACTTGACATTTCAATAGTGTCGGTTGGGCAACCACAGAATATATCACTTGGAGATACAAAGAAAAAAGTCCTGTGAACATGGGTCCCCAACGCTTTGTTTTCGATATACAGATTGTTCCTTGTAGCTCTACTTTTTTGTGGTCATTATAGCAGTTTATTGAATCTTCGCTACAGATTGCGTAAATAGTACCAAAACTTATTATTAATTCATTCAGCACATCTTTCTAACTGGATCTTTAAAATAATTTGGATTCTTCTGAGTATTACTAGAGTATTGTTTGAATTTTTTTTCTCGAAATCGGTAGCATATACAAAACTACAACAAACCAAAAAGACCAAAGAATATTTTTACATTTTACTAAACTACCAGTGGTCCATCAAAAAGAAAAGGTTATGGAGGAAAGAAGCAGGGACTGTTCCAGAAAAAAATATCACCCTCTTGATTTGCATTCAAAATTAGCATATCACATGATGAATTTTAAATTGGAATATCTATGCCAAATTTGAGTTGAGTTTAATCTTATGAAGGGAAGGTGCTATCAGAAAAGAACTCGAAAGAAAATCAAACTAAAGTCTGTATCTTGAAAACAAAGCATTTGCAGGACCATGTTTATAGGACTTTTTTCTTCTTTAAATGATCGCAGGAATCTGTCATTCTCGTTTGTACCTCCAATTTATGAATATTGTGTATATAGTTTAGAAGTTATAAACTTTTGAAAGTTCGAATCACTAAATATCATTGAAATTTTTTTCTATTGATTATTATACATATACTTTTTACACATTTCCAAATATTTAGGTTTAACATAAATCATGATGTAAAATTTGCGGTATTTCGGAGTTATCATGTTTACTGCTTCATACAGGAAACAATGCATCCCACAAAGTTTAAAAAAGATAAAACTACCTCATAAGTGATTATGTTATCATCCAAATTCTAGATAAGTAAATAAAATATAGTTTAAAAGCATTATCGACACAAAATTCGCCAATTACAGATATTTGAGCAAACTTACAGCGCACAAAAACCATAACACCAAGAATCATAATTGAAGCTTTAGATCGAATTCATGAAAGACGATAAGAGTGATAACAAATTCAGGTAATTCGCAAATTTCTACATATAAACACCAACAATAACAGTAGCTGAATAAAAAGTTGAACTTGGCACACTATTTTATATTAATACTTTGATCTGTCAATTTCAAAAGAAAAAGTTCACCGAAGACAAAATATTTCATTATGTGGAAACAGACTTGTTGAAACATAAATATGCAGTAAGAAATTGCGACTTAAAAATAGAATTCCAAGAACAGTAAAAACGCCAAAAAGTCAAATTACATGAATAATATGAAATAAATAACACACCAAGAAAAAATTCAATTACCAATCATTAAACTAAAAATTGCTTTCTATTCCATGTTTTCATTTATCGTGCAAATCCATGTTTATGCTTCACTAAAATGATAACAATGGGTAGAAAGACTCGTGTTTTTCTTACCAAATTGGGATCTTCTTCCTCATTGAAACTTTTAGGGAGCCATCTAAAAATTAAAAAGATATATAAAATAGGTCAGAGTAACCTTTCCTTCAGCTCAAACATATAATCAAAGTCTCCTTGGCAAATGGAGTTATGCAAGGAACTTAATAATTCATATCAAAATTACTTCAATATCGGAAATGTTTAAAAGATACTTGAAATGAAGGATAGACATCTTTGGCTCACTTTATATTTCTTTTTAATTTTTCGAAATAACTCTCTTCGAGAATGATACAAATCAGTTTCACAATTGGTGAATCTGGACAGAGAACAAGAATTTCCCAACTTCCATGTGAAAACACACTCACAAAATTTATACAAAACACAACCTGAGCCCTTAACCCTAAGCTATCATGAGATCGATACCTAGAAAAGTAGGGATTATAATTTAAAACAGTCAAAAAGTTTTGAATAAACCACTTCGTAATACATAAAACAAAGTAATGGGTGTTTTTTAGATATATGAGAAGGTTTGATCATTGTTGTCTATGATTTGACAGTTGAGAATGTCGAACTGTGTTGGTATTTCTGTTCAGTATAAGGTTTAGCAATTATTTCTTTCAAAATAAGGAAGGAACTGCGGTTACAAGGCCATACAAACTTTGTATCTAAAAATTGAACAGCTCCAACAAGACTGCGCAACTTGCCATACAGCGCGCTTAACCATCAATTTATTGCAAAATCAATTTGGTGACAACTTTATTTCCATAAGTGGTCCTGTTAACTGGGCCCCTCGTCCGCGGGACTTACAGTAAGTCCTTCCTCCTATCAAACACTTACCTTCCAATGTGGTCTGCCTTTTCTTGCTCCTGTGCAGATATATTTGTTCTTCTTATGCCTGGAGATGTGTTGTTTATAACTGGAGTGTGAATATCTAAGAGTGCCATCAAGGCAGTCGCCGCAGCAGCCTTCTTAGCGAATTTTTTGCTTGAGCCTAAAACACACCATTAAGGTTATTTTTTGTAATAACTTACATATTCACGAAAAACAAATATTATATAAAAATTGAAATTCTAGTGAACAAACTAAGTCCTATAAGAATAACAGAACTAATGTGTTATTCCAAAATATTCAACGCATTCAAATAATACCTAAAATCCTAAACATTTGTATAACAGTGAAAAATGTTTTCTCCTTCTTTACCAAATGTTATACTCTGTATATCATTTTTAGAATCTTCAGTGTCTGAAGATGAACTTGAAATAAATTCGAAACTGCGTGATTGCATGATACACACAAAGAAAGTATAAAACTTGTTTTAATTACAATTTATTCATTAATGTTAAATCTGTATACAATAAGTAAAACAGATACTCACCTGTACCAGAGAATTTCCTGCCATTAATCTGAACTGTAACTTCATATCTGAACTGAAGGTCCCTTTCAGTGTCGATACACTCGTACTCCGCATTTGGAAAAGCCTCGTTCAACTGCATGACGGGGCCTTTCTGCTCGGGGGTCAGTTTTTTGGCCGGCTTTTTCTTCGTTTCAAACTGGTCCAGGCTGAAGTCGCAATTGGTGCTGTCGGGGCCTCTCTTTAATCTCTTATTATTCTGGAATTGTATGAAGGACTTCAGAGCTTCCTCTGCCGCTGCACATTTCGCCAGTTTCTTTGATCTCCCCACACCAAAATAAGATTGTCCGTCCACTTCTACGGAAATTTTGAATGTTGGAGCATGCGATGGTCCGTGCTGTTCCATTACTACGTATTTTAGTCCAGAACGTAATTCGTTCAGGACGGATACAGGGTTTTGTTCGCTACAATCCTCTGGAGACAAAATTTTCAACTATTAGGCAAGGAAAGCTATACAAGAAAATAAAGAAAATTCTCAAACATTTTCTCTTTATGAAATACAAAGTGTCTAAAATAATGTGGCCAAATTGACAACTTGTGAGGAAAAATATTGTAATACACTAGTTTGTTCTTCTGTCTCCTAGTTTTATAAAAAAAGGATGAAATAATTATTTCTGTGTTGTCACATAGGGAGTCGAAAAATTAATAAGAATGAAAATTGAAGGTGGCAGTTCATTTTATATATCAATTTTATTGAGGATAATTTCTATGTAATAAACAGTCCAATAAATGTCTAAATCTGCTTAAAGACGAGTTGCCTCAAATTTTAAAATGATCATCCTCCTCTCCTCTCTATCTATAATGTTCCTTCTGGTTAAAAATAAGTTTTCATTTAGAAAATTATAGCGAACTTTCCGTGTTTTCCATTTCTACAAAAAAATAGAAAAAAAGTTTCCATCAATATAAAAGCTCTTTATTAGTTAATATTGCACATTCAACTTGAAGCAATTTTTTTCCCATAAATAATGGGTTTGCTGCGAACATTGTAGATCATTTTCATTCAGCTTGACAAAAGATCAAGTTATTAGGGGAGAATGAAAAGAAATCTGGAATAAGAATTTATTTTAGTTCATTTCTACCATTGTCTGATTATTATCACAAATGACTATAAAATTTGATATATGCGATATTCCAAATATTTTTTGAAACTCATAAATCCGAATCCATTGAAGCTAGGAATAATCATTTTGAGATATCAAAAAGAAGTTAATCATGAGGAAAGAAACTTGCAACCTTACAATTTTCAGGAAAATGTAATCTATACATTCTAACTCTTGTGAAGAAGTGCTGTAAACTTCAGTAAATCCCTTATAAGCAATATTTATTTTAGCACTACAAGGATTAGCTTGTACAAACAGATACAAAAAAAAATTGAAAATATATTCTTATCGCTCATTTTAATTTATTAATTAATGTATAAATTGTAGTTTCTACTGCTTTGATTATAGTAAGTATAGATTTCCACATATGAATTCATTTCAGCCACATAATTATAGATCATCCTGCATTTTCTTGGTCTAATCCTCTTATCAACCAACCAATTTAGAGGTGTAATAATCTCACATTTCTGTTCATATTATTACTTGTATTCCAAATAAAATTCACTTTCTAAAAGCACACACCTCCCATGTTTCAATAAATACTTTTTTCTTGGTTTAAATTTTCTTATATGTGCCCTTTTTGAAATTGCATCTTAGAACGTTTTGTATAATTTGTTTCAAAAATATAACATATGCAATAAAAATTCAATTTTACTCACCACCAAATTAATGAATATAGAATATTCTTGAAATTACAAGAATATAGTTTCAAATGAATTGAAACCAAAATAATATGAGAATTAACACTTGTGAATGGATCCATTACTAAAATTGTTTGAAATAGACGGATTTCACATATTTTCAATTATCGAACCCTTTTTAATAATTTTTCAGTTAAAACTTCATGTTAGTAAATGTAGTTTTTTCAATAAAAGAAGAGAGCATGCAACAGATTATTAATACAAAACAACAATACAAGACTACAGTACAAATCTACAATAAAAAAATGATCACAGCAATTAGAATATGAATACATGAAAGAATAAATGAGTCCTAAAAAACAACACAAAGTATTCATGCTAATGAATATGCATTAGAATTGAAATTAAAAGTTGAAAAAATAATAGCAGATACATGAACATATTATTGGTTATTAAATAGCTAGTTAAGTTTCAAATATGCAATATAGGTATCTGTCTTAATATATTTATTTTCCAACAATAAATTGTTCTAATAAAAATTACTGTCATCAATTCCTAAAATAAATTTTTTGAGTTTGACTTATGTTCGTGGTTGCTTACTCTTCCTAATTCAATTGTTAGGTTTTTTGTTGAAGATTTTAAGAACCTCACCCCTGACTGCACCTTCTTCAAGATGATTAGTGTCAATTTCATGGTGGCTGCTCATTCTCCTTTGCTTTCAAAATTCTGAACCTTCTTCATGATCCATTACTGCAAAACAGCCTTTAGAAAAACATTTTCAGACTTTAAAATGTCCCTGAGGGAAATATTTTCTCTTTGCAAGATGTGTTTCGTCAATGTTTTTCCAGTTTTAATCATCATCTATGAATGAGCATAACCTCTTTGGAAATATTTTCGGTTTTAGTAACATATTGAGTAGATTCCACATAAATCCCTGAACAAGCACAGACAAAAAGAAAATTGGAGACTTTTCTTGGATTAACTCACCGCCTCCAATACTTCCGTTTCCTTCAGATCCGAAGCCGCTATCGCTATCATCCTTACAGAATTTTGCAGGATCTAGAATCTCCAGAATCTTCTTTGCTACACGATGTTTAGCCAAAGATTTGGATCTACCTTGACTCTGGTATTTATTGCCATTGAGCTCAACTTCAACAGTAAAAATGGGATTATTTGAAGGGCCTTTCTGTTGGATGAAGTTGTACTTGAGCCCTTTGTACATCTCATTTAAGATGGAGACTGGGTTCTTTATCGTGTGATCGCTTACTTTCACCTTCTTGTGTTTCTTGACTGGTTTCTCTGTCTCTGTTGTGGTTCCCTCTGAAAAATTTGGCAATATCAGCCAGTAAAACTCGTCGAATATATAAAAGAGGCCCTTCGTTACTAGATATCAGCTTCCCATGTTTAGAGAGTTATATATAAATGGAAAGAATTTGAAGATTGCATTATTTATGTTTTTTCAAATTTCAATTCAAATGGATTAAGAATAAGTTTCAAAGAACTGCAAGCAATTAAAATCAAACACTACACTACTGGAGCTTTTCATAGAACAAAACAATAATATACATATATATATTTCAAACACATGCTGAAAAAATCTTAGGCGAAACACTTCAATTAAGAAGTATTGTGGTAGGTATAGTCTGAAGTTAAATTTTTACAGAAGTTTTTTCATATATTTTTATTCATTTATTTATTTCTGTATCCGAATCAGCAACAGTGGTATCCACAGAGGTTTATGAATGATAGGAAGTTTACAATAGAATAGAAAAAATGTATAGAAAAGAAATATAGGTATACAAAATTCAATTCTTCACTCAAGTAATGAAAGCAAAAGAAGAGTAATCGAGAGTTGATTGTAGGAATGTTCAGTGCTTCAAATTCCAGGATAAATAACTGAAGTTTTTCTATACTTTTTTTGCAAAAATATGAATTTGATCTGAAACAAGGTATAAGGAAATAATACTTCAATAATAGATTCGAAGAAATTATTTTGATGTAAGTATGATCAAAAGCAGGAAGCGCCTACAAAAAAGAATTCCTTCATTATATCCCAATACATAAAATATTCAAATCTGTCATTGAAAAAAAGTAGTACAAAAATAACATTACCATAGTTAATTGATTCAGTGATTATTCCCATAATTCCTTGAAAAGATCTTTCAAAAATATTTAAAATGTATCAAATTTGTTCCGAAAATTTATAAGTTGTTTCTTGTCAAAAAGTACTTCTTTATCTCTGGAACTAGCAACACATTAGAAGTCAGTTTTTTGAATCAACAACAGCGAAAGACCTTCAAACCCATTACTTTTTTTTGAGGTTTTTTGTGCGATCATATGAAACATATACAAAGATAAGCATGTGCATCAACAAACGATGATAAAAGACTTGTGAAATTCTAATGTTGGTCTAGGATTTCGTACCTTGTAAAGATTGGTAGTTTCTCTTCTGTATCTGTTGTTGTCCATCACACTTTGGTATATCGAAATCGGCTTTACACTCAAATTTGGTATCAAACTTGATATCAACGTTATTCTCTCCCATTTTCAGGGTTTTGGCTCTATCGAAATCTGAGAGACGGAACACTCAATGTTGAAGGGAATATGATAATAATTCACTCTAACATTCAATATAACCGAGTTTTGCAGTTTCAACAAAAATAGGAGTAAAGAACTAACGACGATGCCGAAGCAGTACAGAGAGAAACTCTCGCTTAAATTTATTTTTTCGGCACTGTCAGACTCGGCTATGTGTGATGTTGTTCGTTACTGGTGGAAATGTGTGTTTGGGAATAAACTGACCGAAATTTAAAAAAAAAACAGTAATCGCACACATTCAAAATTCAGTTATCAAAAACTGACAGATGCCAGGATACTGATTACTGCTTGACAGAAGGTTCTTATGGTGTATTCACACGTTTTCACAATTGTTAGGCTCTTTTTACACGTTGTATATTAAATATGTAATATTTTTCAATTTGGATATTGATTATTGGCCAATCTTGAACATCTTTGTTGTTCGATATTATTTTGATATGAAAACAATTTATTTTACAACAGAACTTGGTCAAATGCACTATTGAAAATCGCTTATTTTTGTTGCAGTCTTGGAGATGGGTAAACATAGATTGATTATTTATAGGTACCTATATATGTGTTTGATTCTCAAAGAAAAATTATTTGGAAATTCATTCTAGACATAACAAAAACTATCAATTACAGAATTATGGGATGAAAATAATATTTTCCTGAATCAGTATAGCTGAAAAAGACCTGTTGCTATAATGAAGTTTCCAAACAACTTGATTTTTCACATTAATTCGTTTTTCAGTCATCCAACTCGTTGACATTTTCTTCCATCATTCAAAATTATAGAGAATATTTTAAGTTTTTCGGAAAAATGTCAAATT
This sequence comes from Harmonia axyridis, assembly GCF_914767665.1. Lineage (NCBI taxonomy): Eukaryota > Metazoa > Arthropoda > Insecta > Coleoptera > Coccinellidae > Harmonia > Harmonia axyridis. The sequence goes on from NC_059501.1 coordinate 72,571,801, forward strand.
TTCAAAGCAGTTAAGTGCTGGAACGTTGGCTTGGAAGTATACTGATCATTTATTCTTCATTGCAGAATATAAAGTACTGCAGAAAATTGGGGAAGGTTCTTTTTCGGAGGTACTCAAATGTCAAAATCGGGAGACAGGAGAATGCTTCGCTGCTAAAAGATTGAAGAAATCGTATAAATCGTAAGTTAAATGAAGACTAACATAGTATAGACTACCAAGTCATGAGAGCTTTAAATTTTGGAGGACTAAGAAACTTCTATATAATTTCTATTTTGTGCTCCCGAACGATAACAGTTAGAAACTTGAAATTTCAACGTAGATTTGGATCTCGAATGCCGATTTACCCGAATAGGAGTTTTATTTTTCTGTTTACTTCAAAAGTACAGATGCGATTGGATGAAAATTTTGATTTGGATGAAAAATGGCAATTTCAAGCTCCGTGTAAATTTTCATGTCGATCGCTTAATGAGAGCTTTAAAAAATTCAATTAGAATATTGACTGAGGAATAATTGATACTTCTGTAAGCACAAAACCGACGCAGTTAAGATTTTTGGTATTGATATGAAGTAAAAATTTCAATATCCGAGCAGAATTTTAGGCTGATCACTTCATCAGAACCACAGAAAATTCAAGAAGAATATTGGAAAATGAATATTCAATATTTCCGTGGATACAGATCAGATCGGGTTAAGATTTTGCGTATACAGGGTGAGTCTCTGACTTGTTCATATATTCCAACCGAAGATTTCTGAGGTCAAGAGAAACACTTTTTAGGTAAAAAGTTAAAAAGATACAGGCTGTTGAAAATCGATACAAAAAATGTAATTTTCGGCTATATCTCGTGAATGGTTTTATCGAAGAAAATGATTTGCAAAATATAACTTCTCTTGTATGTTATGAATCTTCTCCGAACACAAAATTCCATTCACATCTTCCAATTTATTTATTATGACCATTACATTTTATGAAAATAGCAGAAATTCGAAGAACCAACTCTTAAATGTAAGTTGAACATTCATTAACGAATATTTGACCATTTTGAAAAAAAAAAAATTACTGTGAAATCAAAAAAATTGGGTCCTTTGGCTGAATGCATCTCCGCTCTCTGTTGAAAAAACCACATAAATGAATATTTGCTATGATGGGATTTCTGAAAATTTCAGAATTGAAGTACTGACCAACCTAGTTTCAAAATGATGTTATTTGAATAAGCTCATCTCAACTCCTCAATTTGATCACAAATTACTGAGGTCTGGCACAACTCTGATTATATGAAGATACTTCATTAAAATCAACATTCTGTTTTGAAGAATCCAGATCACTCTCGAAACCAATGTTTAAAAAGGTTTTCACTACTAGGTCAATTATAACATGATACCAAACAAGATCTGAAAATCCCGCTAAAGACTGTATACTTATAGAGAATAACCATTACTTTCAAGCAGAACATTGAAAGAAATGGCACTGAGCGCTCGTCATTAATACTCCAATTGCGCCCTTTGAGATCACAAAACTGTAAGTAGGTATATCGACGGGTTCAATTGGAGCAAGAATGACGGGTCTCCAAAAGCATCTCATTTCACGTCACTCATGTCATTGCTTACCTCATTTTATTTCAATAAATGTTTAATATTCCATTAAAATTCTTAGACCTGATTCTCAAAAATCAGTCGACATCTTCATGAACCCAGAAAATTTAATAGAATCTTCAGTATGGCACTCAGGGTTTCCTGCTATATACACCCTCCATATTCTCCACAGCGGAGCATGGTGACTTTGCCGTATAACGGTCGGTTCCAATCTTCCGAGAGGTGCGCAGCCCACAACGCCATCTCTTCGGGAAGCAAAGAGTCACTACAAAGTAATCACCAATTTTACTGTTTCAGGAATGAAGGCGTTCTTAACTGCGCCGAAATAATAGCAGCCCAGAAGATTCCCTATCACCAGAATGTCTTGAATTTGTTAGAGTTTCACTAGTAAGTACGTCTTTCCTTCCGCGAGCGAAGTTCCAATAATGTCGACCTTGATATTTTAGCGAAAATTTGACGGGAAAAGCTGTCTTCATCTTTGAACTGATGGACATGAGCATGTACGATTTGCTGAAAAATCGCACAAGGTAAGGAATAATATCTATTTCTAAAAATTTTGAAAATTATCCATCGATAGCTCTAGGTAACACAAAGCTTCAATACCGTTTTTCCACAAAAAAAAAACTTCTGTATTAAATTTCTGTACTAATTTTTTCGAAAATCAGACTGACTGAACGCGAAAAATTGGAAATAATGTCAAAATTTCAAACAATAATAATAATTATAATCATTGAATTAAAGTATAAGTAGGTAGTATTAATATTAAAGTATAAAACTCTCATTCATTTAGAATATCGATCAAACTTTTTTTATTTCCATATACCTAATGCCATTATATGTGAAATACAACATCATTTTAATGTCCTCCGAGTGATCTCTTACAGGACTCGATCCTTATGAGATAATTTTCGATGACGATTGTAATGGTCTGAGAATTACCGACATAAACTGGATCCTTCGCATAACCAAGCAAAAAAAAATTCAAAGGCGCTAAATCACAAGATCTTGGTGGCCAATTCACACCGTCGAAACGAGAAATTCTTGCAATGAAGTCAAAACGAGTCGTGTTGTGTGGCCTGTTGCACCTTCTTGCTGAAACCACATCTCTTCCAATTCTATATCATTAATTTCAAGCCGAAAAAATGGATAATTATTTTGCTATAGCGATGAGAATTGGCAGTTTGGGTGACACCTTCCTCATTTTCAAAGAAGTACGGTCCACTTACTCCACCAGACCAAATTGCACAACATACAGTGACTTTTTGTGGATGTAATGGTCTCTCAGTACCCCATATACTGTTTCAGTTTCACTCATTTACAAAGCCAACGAGTGAAAATTGAGCTTCGTCGCTGAAGAAAATTCAATGCGAAAAATCGTCATTCAAACCTTGTTCAAACACCCAATCCGTATAGTTCTACGCATTCCTTTGTCAGCTGGCTTGAGTTTTTGTGTGAACTGAACCTTATAAGGATGGGGATGCAAATCCACATGCAAAATACGCCATAGCGTGGCGTGAGAGAAGCCTAAATGTTGTGCGCGCCGAGGAATGGATTAATTTGGGTCATCCTCAACACTTTCAGTTACAGCAGCGATACTTTTGGTCGAGCATGCATTTCGATGATGTATGGGTCTTAAGACATCTGTAACCAATCCAGTCTCTTCGAATTTTTTCACTGACTGTCTTGATCTTTTGTTCTTAAAACGACCTATTCATACAAACCCATACAACTTAGGACCCTTGACTATTACTTCGTGAGTATCCAGAACTGACTATTCCATGTGACTGGTAGCTTCAACATCTTTCTGGTATAGATCGGTGAAAGCACTACAAATTTATTTGCCTGAGCAAGACCCAGCGTGTTTCTCCAGTGGGTTTTTCTAATGTCCCACTCTCGTTATTGAACCGCTGCATTATATAGATCTTTTCCAAGTCCACAGAAGGGCTCAAGATCAAAACGTTCGTGTTACCCTTTTTGCAAGTTCATCGACTCTTTCGTTTCTTTCACCACAATTCTCCGGTACCCATAGTAGAGTTACTTTATTCCCTCTGACCAGTTGTTTTATGGTATTACGGCACTCTCATATCAGTAGACCCCTGGCTATATGATTCCAGGGATCTCAGCGTGGTCTGGCTGTCCGTAGTGATGTAAATACACGCCCTTTTGTGATTTCTTATGAAACCCTTTTGGGGCAAGTGTAGACAGCTAGTGTCTCGGTTTGCAGCATAGGGGGCTCACTTTCCAGGAATCTAGAGATCCTCGTTAATTTAATAAAAAACACAAAACACTTCTGACAAAAGGGTTAAAATAAATACCATTGCAAATTTCTACACCCCCCCCCCCCATGAGTCAACTCTAATCACACCAATGATCTTTAGCGATACTCACGACGCCGATGTTTACTGCAAATGGCCAGAGTGAAACTAGGTTTTATCGAAAAAAACTTAATCGGTCTTGTATAACTGCCAAAAATTCTATTGTATAGATATTGTACGAAATTATAAATTCATGATTTCGCTGGTAACCCTAATTATATTCCAGGAGGCTTCCAGAAACGAGAGTTAAATTTTTCCTGTATCAAATATTGAAAGGACTAAATCATCTTCATAACCACGGACTTTTCCATAGGGATGTTAAACCCGAGAACATCCTGATCAAGATGACCACGTCGGTAATTATTATTTTCAGTTACTGGTAGACCTAGGTAGAGATTGTTGATGGTATTCACTCAATAAGTACCAGCAGAGTCTGAATAAAACTTAACGAGCCATTGCTATACACAGTATTTTTTCAAAAAACAGTGTTTTATCAATACATCAAACTCGTTTTCATCCATTTTTCAAACAACAACAAATATAGCGTGACTTAACCTTCAATAACTCGATCCTTTTCCTGAATTTTGAAACGCATCTTTTGAAGTTTGGTGCCGACGAGAAAAAAATGTTGTTTGGCCATATGTGCACTGGGCCCGTAACTTTTGAATGTCGTGTTATAAATATGTTGCAGGGTGAGCTGATTAAATTAGCGGACCTTGGTTCCGTACGGGGCATATACAGCGAACCTCCCTACACGGAATATATATCTACACGGTGGTACCGCTCACCAGAATGCTTGTTGACAGTGGGAAACTATGGACCCAAAATGGACGTTTGGGCCACCGGATGCGTCTTCTATGAAATGCTCACGTAAGGGAATCATTTGTTAGTCTTGAGTTGAGATCTCAGAATTAAAAAAAATCTCTGATCTCAACTTTCACAAGAAATATTGAGAAAGAACACCCTGTATTAAATTGCCCTACACACATGTTCTATGGTCCAAGGTGATATTATTTGTCAAAATAACCATTATTACCAAATATGGAGCTGAATATGCACTCAAACGATATTATAAAAGATAACCAACGGTTGAACCGTGCGTCAACTACCAAATTCCGTATTTCTAGTAAGGAATTTGGCAGTTGACGCAACGGTTGAACCGTCGGTTATCCTTTATAATACCGGCCCTTACGAAGAGAGCTCATTATCTCAAACCCAACATTCAAATTTGTGAATGTTGGTGAATTACCCTGTATAAAAAAAAATCGAATTTAATGACATCTTATTGAATCGTGTTATATATTATAAGAATGGGGATTGTTCATTGGTGAAATAATATTGAAATGGAAAACATTAATTTTGTTATTGCTAAGACAGTTTTAGTGGTAAGAAGATGCCCAATTTGATCAGCCAGAAGCATATTGTTGTTGTTATCTACCATTTTTAGATTTGGTAATGCCACAGAGGTACTTATCACAAGTTTTCAAAAATAAAGAAATTAAGATATTGTTCAATTATAATTATCATCTGTACACTCGGGAATTGTGTTTTCTGATAGTGGATTCAGAGAGATTAGAATTCACAAACAACTATAATAAAAAACAAAACATTATAGAAGAACTGACGTGGAGCCAGGTTAATCATGTGATTTTTCACGAAATTTTTCACTTACTGGTCTGTTTTTTGAATATGTACCTCTTGAATTCCTTTCATAAACACTATAAAACTCTTGAATGGAAAAACTTAGAAATATGCAGGGTAGGTTCGGATTTAAAATATTGTTTTCCAGTTTATTTGAAAACTGCTTATCCGATCGAGTTAAAAATTAGCATTTGGGTTGACAGTTTCTAGCTTTGAGCGAAATTTTGTGTTGATAGCCTTGCCAGAACCATAGAAAATTCAAGCAGAACATCGAATAAAAATGAGGTTGAAACTAGACGAGTAGAGAAGCTTCGGACATCACGTCAATTTTTTTCTCGATTTTATCACTTCTAAACCTACTGAACTTTCAGCTTGAAGCCCCTCTTCCCCGGCTCCAACGAGTTGGATCAGCTGCACAAGATCCACGCAATCCTGGGCACGCCCAACGGAAAACTGCTGGAAAAGCTCAAAAACAAGTGTGTGAATTTCCCTTCAGTGTTGCGGAAATAATCGTCACTTTGTAGGTCCAGGAACTGCACCTCATTTCCGGAAATCGCTGGTACGGGACTCCAGTGCCTATTGGGCGACTTGAGCGAGCACGCGAAACGTTTGCTGAAGCTGATGCTGGAATACGATCCCGACAAGAGGATAAACGCTCGCAGACTTCTTCAGAGCGTGTACTTCGATTCCATAAGGTAGGTAACGACGATGAGTCTCAATTTTGAAATTTTAGAATATTGAGCCTAAAACAAAACAAAATTTTCTCCATCCTCTCTGAAAAAGAATCTGAAACTGAATGGCTAGCTTGAAAACCACCATGAAATTTATAAATTGGACAAGTATTCACCAAATGGTCAATTGTTTCTTCTACACAACACTCACATAGTGGGCTATCAATAGAATTCCATTTGAAGAGCATACTATTACAACGACCATGACTAGAAAAAGTTCTATGTTTTAATCTTCCAAGGAAAATTTGGTGTATTTTAAATCGACTTAGAGATTTAAAATACACCAAATTTTCCTTGGAAGATTGAAGCCTAGAACTTTTTCTGAAGGATCAACGATAAGATTTTTGTTGAAGACATTACAAGAACACCATTCCAAACGCCAAATTTCCTTGTCGCTTTCATTTGATTCAAGGAAGGTATTAATCCATAACAGTTTGCGTGACTTATCGAAAAATGTTCCAGGAATTTTTTATTCGACAGTAAATTATCCTCAATTTGACGTAATCAGATTTCGTATCCAACGTTTCGTACTCCCTGGGCCACCCTCAACCTCATTATTTTCAATACGGACCTGCATATTTTATGACACTTTTCGAAATAACTTTCAACGCTGAATTCACCGATATATCATACGATGTCATTCAAAGTTGATTTTCAGGTGATTTTGACCCTTATCCAAATTTCTTTGGGTCGGATCTGTATTACATTTAGGTACTTTTAGTTTAATTAACAACATGCAATACATTTCGATAAGAAAATCAACTAACTCATCTTGAACTGAATCTAAGTATATATAAAACCGCTTGCACATATACGTCAAACTTTAAACGTAAAATCACAGCCCAAACGGGACCATCTAGAGCAAAAATGACAAGAATAAGACCCCCCTCAAAATCGTCTGGAGATCCCGGGAAAAATCCCAAACCTTCGATTCTCCCCGCGGTTTTCGAGTATACGGGGTGTTTCGGATCATTTTGACATTTCAAGTCCCATATTTCTGTGGTATCTGTGGACAATTTGGCTGTCAGTGTCATGTTAATAATAAATACTCCATTTCGATATATGAAAGTTCTTGAAAAAGTTTGCAGTTTCCAAAATTGTTATTCAATATGTAAATAAATGCCGACAGATAAAATGCAAAGTCTTCGGCGAATCAAAAATTCGATAGATATTTGTCAAAATTTGGAAATGAACATTGATATCACCATCGAATGCATTTTCCTCAACTCAGGTTCGTTTGAAGGGTTTGTATTATTTGGATGAATGTTACTTTATTTCAGGAATTTTTCGTTTATTTTCCACAAACTATAAAACTACATTCCCTTTCGTGAGAATTTGAATTTATTGCTACAGAAGATGGAACTACCAAAGAGAACAGAAGCTTCATTCATCAATTCAGTCTTGGATTGGAGTAAAAGTTATGCTACTATGAAACAGTATTAAACAGATAGAAAAACTCCTCTAATTCACAATTGGCTTTATTACTGGAAAAAAAGAGCCAAGTTAGTCAGATAACAGTCGAAAGTTTCCATGTGTTTTTTCAATATCTAAAATATACACTTTTACGACAGAGGAGTGCAAAAATATAAGTGACCACTCCGTTTTTGAAGAATTTGAGTGCAGTGCTGTTGAATTTATAATGAATAAGTCAAATCTTTCATACTAATAATTTCAACTATATATACCCTGTTATATTATTTTCCGCTCAACTGAAACATGTATTAATAAACCTTGGAAATTAGAGACTCTCAAACTTATAACCTGATTTCTCAAAAAGGTTTTACCAAGATAAGATATTATAGGTAATTGCTTATGAGGTAACATAGGCCATGTGTATTTGAAAGGCAAGTTGTCTCTTTTTAGTTGGTTTATTATAGCTATACTGAATATTTCTAAAAATAACATTCACTTTAGATGTGAATTAATTAAATTTGGACTTATGCATCATATCATATATGACTATGAAATTGAGAAAGACATATTCTTCTAAATTCCATTATTAAGTCTTTTGAATAGTACTTTGAAGATATTGATTTCAATAACGTATGGAATATATCAGTTGAAATACTAGTCAAAATGTTACGACAGAAATAAATTTTGAAGGATCATTCAGTATATGAAGAATTTTAACATGGCAGTCACTTTCGAAATTGGTATCAATTTTGCAGCAATTCAATGAAGGTATAAAATACTTTAAAAAGCAACTATTTATTGAAAATTTCAATGTCATGAATGATCAAATTTGTATACAAATGTAGATACCTACCTATTTGTTCACTAAAGTTTCCAATCTTTTAATCGTTATAGGAATAGGTGCTATATGGCCATTTCAAAAATGCTATCCTACTGATTTATTCATTGCTTTTTATTTTGGTAAAAATTAAATTTTTCATTGATTCAGATCCAAAGTTAACATTTGAAAAAATCAAGTCAAACCCACTAATATGGGTCAATAGTATTGGTCGATACAATTTTAGTACCGATTTCAAATACTCAGTTCCTTTTGACTGAAGTAAAAATTGAACAATGATCTTGAAATGAGTTTTGCATTTTTCCAGTGTTCAACACTGAGATAATTATTAAATTGACTCAAGAAATTAACAGAGTATGCTATATCAGGACTAGTTAATACTGCTAAAGATGTTAATAAACCTATTAATTTCTTATATGGTTCATCATTACAACTCTCTTTTGTTGAATCAAAATTCAATTTAGTTTTCACATGTTCACAATCAGACATGTTGAATTATTGCAATACATATTTGAAGAATATAATCGATAGCTTTACTACCTTTTCCATAATTTCTAGTAATATTCATCCCTAATCATTTTTTAGCTTCCCCTAATTTCTTAATCATAAAATTTTCTATCAGAAAATTAATTCAGAATTAACATTAGTTGAAACAAAAAGTCATCCACGTACAATGCAACAATAGTAAGCCAATTATTTTTTGATTTATGTAAATACTATGATCAATTGTTGATCTTTTGAAACTTATATCTATCAAAATTTTATTTACTATATAGGACATAAATTGCCCTGTTTAATTCACTTCTGAGTAAAACCCAGAGCCACAAGTCTCGTTCTATAACATAGCATCAATACAATCTTCAGATACTAAAAAACTCCTCAGTTCGTCAGGAATTTCCAATAGGTCCTTCAAATTGTTGCAATTATATTGTATTTCTTCACAAAATATGGAATAGAAGAATAATTTGCTGCTCAACTGAAAAATGTATTGATAAACCTTGGAAATGAGGGACTTCTTATAACCTGATTTCTCAGATATGGGTATCCGAAAGGTAGATCTATTATTCATTCTGCCTCTTTTCAGTTTGTTTATTAAAGCTATACTGAATATTCCTAAAACAAAAATCTCACTGTAGGTCTTTTCATAGATCTTATCGAACGATTATGTAAATTCAATATTTGTCAAAACTGAAAATAAACATTGAATGCAATTTCTTTATTTCAGGTAATATTTCTATTAATGAGTCAATTGAATAAATGTAACTTCATTTTAGGGCTCACAAGTAAATATCCAATGGAATGATAGCCCTTAAAATATATCTATTATTCATTTTGAATTGACTTACAAGAATATCAATATTTTCATCGGCAAAACATAAAACGACAAATTTTCTTTCAAAGTTGAAATTCAGAGAAAAATATGCTAATAATTTTCTATTGTAACTATTAAATAAACAAAAAAAGGACCATAAAAAGGATTACAACTTAACTAACAAACATAAACTTTTTTTGTCAATTTTTCCCACCCAATCATCAATTAAATTTGGACTTATGCATCATACATGTCTCTATAAAGAAGAAATGTGCTAATTTAAAATCTTAATGTTGGGATTATATTATTATTCAATATTCTCTAAAAATTTTTTACAAACCTATAAGCATGAATAACTTTCTTGAAAGACTGACGCTCACATTTTGATTATTCATTTCTCCCAAATTCTTCAAAGAAAGAAATTGCCATTTCTGGAAAAATGAGATCTGAGAATTTGGTTGATATCGGTTATTTTTTATTCATTATTAAAGAATACAATATACGATTTATATTTCAACAAATTTTTAAGACATGCGTATGACTGACATTATGATCATAGAGAAATCTTTGTTTATGGTTATGACTGCGTTCGGCAAATCCACACTAGGGATGGGCAAAGGTCAGAAAACTATCGATATCTATACAGGGTCTTTCACGAGGAACCTCACCCATATTTATACGGGAAACTACTGAACGTATTTTCATGAAATTCAGCACTTATAAGTATTTCACGATGCTGATGAAATCTAAAATATTTTCAAGGCATGAGTACCTCCGGTTTTTCCGGAAATGACGTCAACTTCCGTTTTTCAAATTAGAACACCATTTTTTTATTGCAGAAATAGATTCCTTAGAAAATTTCAAGTTATTTTGATGTAACTTTTTTCAGTTTTGGTTGGAAAATTTTCTCTGAGCGGGAAAATTCGAAAAAAAAATCGAAAATAGAGCTCCGCTGAAACAAGAATAACTTCGAGGTTTTTGGATGGAAAATTTTCATTTTTGGGATTTTTCAGGATGTAAGATTGATGTATCCACTTTAAAAATCGAAATCGCGATTCATGATACAGGGGATGAAAAAATCGCTTTCAAAGTTAGGGATGACAAAATCGCGAAAAATCAATTTTTTCAAATTAGAACCCCATTTTTTTATGGCCGATATTGAATCTACGTTAAAAAATAATGTGAGTGTATGCATCACACCCTTGCCCTAAAATGGATATTTTCTGAGTTATTCACAAAAAACTGTTTTTCGTCTTGAATTTTCAGCTATTTCTTTTCCCTTCACGCCAAAAAGATGAAATTTTCAGGAACTGTTATCTGAACCATGCTGTAGATTTTTCACCCCTTCTTGAAACCGACTTCAAGTTACTATTAGGAGAACCAGGGCAAACTCTCGCAGTTATAACTAGAGAATTTCTCAAGTTTGTCATGGTTCTGTTAATGGTATCTCTCGTTGGTCTGGGTCGGTCAGGAAACCTCTCAATGAACAGTCGAATCGTTCTATCTACAACTTTATTACATTCTCCATGAAGTAGAATAAGATTTAAATAATCTTCATTGGTAACATTAGGCATAGTGATTGATTTTATAACGAATTATCACCAAATTAATAGTAAACACAAAATGCTACTGAATAAAGAGGAATTTGGCAGATGTAATTAATGATACTATTATTAAAAAAAAGAATGTAAAACATGGTAAGTTTTTGCATATGGTTCATAAGGAATTATTTATTTATCACTGGAGAGAAAACCGATGGCCGATTAGTTGAAATAAAGAGGTTTCCGATACAAATTCGAATCAAAATTCGCCATCTATTTAGGAACAACCTGTAACTTTTTTCTCTTGCATATTAGGGTAGTAAAATTTAAAACATGGTTTAAGTAACAGTTCCTGAAAATTTCATCTTTTTGGCGTGAAGGGAAAAGAAATAGCTGAAAATTCAAGACGAAAAACAGTTTTTTGTGAATAACTCAGAAAATATCCACTTTAGGGCAAAGGTGTGATGCATACACTCACATTATTCTTTAACGTAGATTCAATATCTCCCATAAAAAAATGGGGTTCTACTTTGAAAAAATTGATTTTTCACGATTTTGTCATCCCTAACTTTGAAAGCGATTTCTTCACCCCCTGTATCATGAATCGCGATTTCGATTTTTAAAGTGGATACATCAATCTTACATCTTGAAAAATCCCAAAAATGAAAATTTTCCATCCAAAAACCTCGAAGTTATTCTTGTTTCAGCGGAGCTCTATTTTCGATTTTTTTTTCGAATTTTCCCGCTCAGAGAGAATTTTCCAACCAAAACTGAAAAATGTTACACCAAAATAACTTGAAATTTTCTAAGGAATCTATTTCTGCAATAAAAAAATGGTGTTCTAATTTAAAAAACGGAAGTTGACGTCATTTCCGGAAAAACCGGAGGTGTTCATGCCTTGAAAATATTTTAGATTTCATCAGCATCGTGAAATACTTATAAGTGCTGAATTTCATGAAAATACGTTCAGTAGTTTCCCGTATAAATATGGGTGAGGTTCCTCGTGAGAGACCCTGTATATTGTATCGATAATTTCTGACACTATCGAAATGTATCGAAATATGTAAGAGTAAAATATCGATATATATCGCTGTGATATTTTGGTGTGAGAAAATTCTGTTGATTTGAATAAAGTTTTTCTATCATAGAGGATAATAATAAGATTCAGATGACAAGATTCAGTGGAAAACGACATATTTAGTAGTTTGCTTCCATTTTTATGGAGTATTTTGTCCTCCTGAACATTTATAGGGACATTGATGTTGACGAGGACGCTGTGATTACAAGGTTTTCAAAGGGTTCAAAGTTTTAAAGACCAAATTAGATTTTGTGATGTAGTTGCCAATTGTCTTCTTTTTTTCATATTAAACAATCTAATTTTTTTTTAATTTCTACCTGAATGGTTAAAACCCTGATAAGTAAATAATGGCATTATAATACAACAAATACATAAGGGTACAACTTTTTTTGCGAAATTCGAGGCTTTATTGTGAAAAACTGGTTATACATTTATAATTCAAAGTATTGCCCATCGCTGGTCACTACTTTCTCCCATCTTTCGGACAGCGTACGAATTGAAAAAACTGGTCATCTTTTGAAGCGATCCACGAATCGATTCAAGTTTTTACTTCTTCATAAGATCGGAAGTGTTGGTCAGCCAGGCCGTGTGCTATTAATTGAAACAAGTGATAGTCCGTGGGAGCAACGTCTGGAGAATACGTCGGGTAGGGTTGTGGGGTAGGAATTCCCATTTTAACGTTTCCAAGTATATCTTGACTACTTTCGCAACATGGGGTCGAGCATTGTCATGCAGTAAAATCAATTCATCTTCTCTCTCGTTGTATTGCGACGGTTTGTTTTTCAATGCTCGGTACAAACGCATTAATTGCGTTCGATAACGATCGCCTGTGATTCTTTCAGTCATAATACACTACGCCGAGCTGGTCCCACCAAATACTGAGCATGACCTTAGAACCGTGAATATTCGGTTTGGCCGTCGATGTGGAAGCATTGTCAGGATATCCTCATGATTTTATGCGCTTGGGATTATCGTAATGAACCCATTTTTCGTCTCCAGTCCCAATCCGATGCAGAAACCCCTTCCGTCTTTTTCTTGCAAGCAGCTGTTCACAAGTAAATAAACGTCGTTCAAACACCTCGCGGCTTCAACTCGTACCGCACCCAATTTCCTTGTTTCTGAGTCATTCCTATGACTTTCAGGCGTTTTGAAATGGCTTTTAGTGTCACTCCTATTGATCCTACAATTATTGTTGCGTTTGACATGAGTCTTGATCAATTATTGCCTCCAATTCTGCATCTTCAAAAAACTTCTCTCTTCCACCGCGATGCTGGTCTTCGACATCAAAATCACCATTCTTGAAGCGTTGAAACCACTCATCTATATCTTTATTTATTTAATCAAACGGAACAAGCCATTTTACAGATGTACCAGAAAATAACTAAACCTAGACATAAACAATATCGTTGGTACGTTCTTCCACCAATATCGTTCTCACTATAGGTATTTGAAAGCATTCGATGAACCTCAGCCGCGGATTTTTTCATATTTTAATGGAAAATTGAAACCTCCCGCAAATGACGAGAATTTGGCTCGTAAGCTAACATGGTTAATCGTGAATAACTTTATGATGCAGACACAAATCGACTAACATGTCAATGGCGTTATGTTCACAAATACCTAAACTTATTGTATGACATCTACGATATATTTATTTCTACTACCACTTACCGTTACAGCCATCTATTGCAAAACGGCGGACGCAAAGTTGTACGCCTTATATAAATATTCATATGAATATCTAAATATAAATATTTTTGAGAGGTAAGGCTTGATATCGGTATAATCTGGGATTTGGTCCCATAGAAATACTCGAAGCACATAACGGCGAACCCCCTCAAAATTTGAGGCTAGGACCGCCCTTGATTTGTCGTCATGGAAAGTTATTTGCATCAAATATTTTCATGTGAGCAAGGGCGAAACGGTATGTTCTAGGAAAGAAGTCATATAGAATTCTACCCTAGAATCAGCATAGGATACCGAGTGAATCGTCTAAAATCAGCTAACGATACAAGGTTTCCGAAAAAAAATTTTTATTTTCTAGAGGGATACCCAGTGAAGGATCTACCGGCATAGTGACGGGGTCCAAGGGGCGGAGCCCCTTCGGCGAGCAGAGCGAGTGGTACATATTAGAATCAAAGCAACAAACAAGTAAAAATTATTTACATATTTCAGTTCATACTAATTAAACGGAACTATCATTTAATCAAAGAAAAATAAAATGATTATTCGGAAGTAAATGAAAATTAATGAAGTAATTGTTCGAAATGCCCATCATTTTGTAAAATGCAGTTTAAGGTTCTGGAACCCATACTTCTTATACATTTGCTTATTTCATCTCCTTGGATACCTTCCAATACATTCTCAATCTTCTCGCGAAGAATTTCGGGATCGTAGTATCATAAATTTTATTTTTGAGATATCATTAATTTTCATTTAGGTAGTTACTTTCGAATAAAAATTTGATTTATCTTTGATAAAATGATAGTTCCGTTTAATTAACTGAAATGTGTAAATAATTTTTACTTGTTTCTTGCTTTGATTCTAATATGTTCCATTCAGTTCAAGATGAGTTAATTGATTTTCTTATCGAAATGTAGGTATTGCATGTTGTTAATTAAACTAAAAGTACCTAAATGTAATACAGATCCGACCCAAAGAAGATAAGGGTCAAAATCAACTGAAAATCAACTTTGAATGACATCGTATGATATATCGTTGAATTCAGCGTTAAAAGTTATTTCGACAAGTGTCATAAAATATGCAGGTCCGTATTGAAAATAATGAGGTTGAGGGTGGCCCAGGGAGTACGAAACGTTGGATACGAAATCTGATTACGTCAAATTGAGGATAATTTACTGCCGAATAAAAAATTCCTGGAACATTTTTTGATAATATTTGAAATAAAGTGGGAAAAAAAGAAAAATCAAAATGACAGAATTTACTTTTCCTATGATATCTTAATAACCGGCCCTGATAATCTCGATTTGTTTGAACTGCTTGACAATGCTCCTATATGAATGCAACTTTTTCTCCATTTGACCGACCTTCTAACTCTTATGGTTTAAAAGTTACCAATACAATCCCAATTCCCAATGAAAAAGTGGCCACCCTGTATAGTGAGTATATACGCATTCCCAGTGTCCCAAAAATGGTTATCTGGACCTTGACAGATTATAATTTCTTTTGTCGTACCATATTTCGTTATTTTGATTTTATTGCCTACTTACCAATGTCATCATGCCCCGATGCCCGTGTGCATAATCTTAAGACTTTTATGGCTTTTAAACATAATGTAATCAGAGAAATAATTTTTATATCTTTTTCATAACATCTATTAACGAATTTATAACAAATTATAATAACTATTTAGATTTTTATTTGAATTAATATGGAATTGGCGATTCTGAAAGGATCCGTGAATCTTAGTTTGCCTGCAGCAAACATAGATTCATGTTTCATTGTTTAATTATAAACTTTATGTAATGCCAAATCCGGCTCAGGATGTTTGTCTGCTAGCATTCTTGAAACATCATTTTTTAAAGATATATGGTCCTCTACCCTTTACATAGGTATCTTTCAGCAACAGACGTAGGTATACTCTTCCAACCACCATCGTTTCATCTTCATGGTGGTTCCAGCTTCTGCCAGTTGCTGATTTTCCCCGAGACAGTGACAGCCTTGTCTGAATAATCCCGCAAACGTAAAAAAAGTATTCTCTTATAAGCATTGAACTGTTAATTTCTGCTTCTTCGGCAATTATGAAAACACCTTTTTCATCGGTTTTTGTCGCTGGTAGATTTCCCAAAAGAACTTTATATTTTCTACGTAAGCAATTAGCATATTAGCAAGTTCCTGTCGTTGGCATCCACCAACTATATCGTATATTGTAACTTTCAAAATATCTCATTCGATGTCTCATGATATATTTCCATCCTCGCTTCAAAAATTCTACCAGATTTTGGTAGTTAACAATGTAAATATCTTTATGCAAGCTCACTCTTTCTATCTCAATTATTCTGAGATAACTCAAGCATGTATTCCTTCCACAGATTCTGCGAAGATCGATCCGAACATCTGCCTTACCTGAGCAAACTCAAGCTCGAACAAACTACCAAGAGCCCAGAAGGCAGCAGGCTGTACCTAAGGAATAAACCTGGCGTAAGACAAATATTGAACCTTAACAGATGGTGGTCACTGGTCGCAACCGAGATTTCAAATTCATTCAAAATCGTCCAGAGTTTGAGCTTTTTTACATTATTGCCTCACCCTTCGAAACTTACAGATGCAGGACAAGCGCAGCACGAACAGCTTCAGCCTGAACAAACAGCCCAGGAAGGAGCCGGTCAAGGCAAGAGAACCGGGTAGCTCGAAACCTTCCACGTTGAAATCGTCCAAGACTCTTTTGGACATGACCTCCACTCTTAGCGGCAACAGAAAGAGCTCACAATCGAAAGAGACCAACGCCACCACGGAGACCAGATCGTCGAAAACTTGGAACAACTCGAAACCACCACTGTTCATCCCTGTTAGGGATAAGTCCAAGACCAGGAAGCCGTCGGGAGATAAGTTCAGAAAAACCACTAGGTAGGTAATGGGCGGAGATGAAAAGGTAATTATTAGTGGTGGGAGAATCGAAAATACAATTTTTTTTTCGAGGCCATTCGATTCCCACAGTTCTCGAGAACTGGATTTAGAGTTCTCGAGAACTTCTGGTTCTCGGACGTAACACTCGATGTATTCGACTACTTTCTTTGAAGAAATGAACGATAAGAAGACAATTTCTTTTTCAAATTGGACGTTATCCAAAATAATTCAATTCTTTCTTCTTCTTCTAGTGTCATGACCGTTGCGATCGTTGACTATGATGATGATGTTAAGTTCGCAAGTAGATTATTAGCTATCATCACTTTATCCACTGCAGCGCGAAACAGTTGTGCTGTTGATTTGCCGAACCACGCTCTAAGATTTTTCAGTCACGAAGTTGTTCTCCTACCTACGCTTCTTTTCCCCATTATTTTTCCTTGGATGATCAGATGAAGCAAGGCATATTTTTCTGGACGTCTCATAATGTGCCCGATATATTCAAGTTTACGGCTTTTTATGGTGTTGATCAGTTCAGTCCGTTTATTGAGTCGTCGTAGTGCCTCTTCATTGGTCACTCTGTCTATCCAGCTTATTTTCAGAATCCTTCTATAGGCCCACATTTCAAAGGATTCTATTTTCTTTGGTAGAGCATCTGTTAATGTCCACGATTCAACTCCGTACATGAGTACAGGGAAAACATAACATCTCAGCATTCTTATTCTTAGAGCGATATTAAGGTCGTGTGTGCAGAACGCTTTTTTCATATTCGTGAAAGTTGTTCGTGCTATACCTATTCGGCTCCTTATTTCTTTACTCGGATCCCATTTCTTTCTGCAAATAATGTATTTTGACTTTGAAAAATTTTCGAAAATTTGTAAATGTTTAATTTTTATCGCTCACAATTCACAATACAAAATATAACACATAGCCGTACAACTTTGCTTCCGCCATTTTTTCCAAAATTCGAGGCTTTATTGTAAAAGAACTGGTTATACATTTATGATTCAAAGTATTGTCCATCGCTGGCCACTACTTTCTCCCATCTTTCGGGTAGCGAACGAATCCCGCGTAGAAAAAACTGGTCATCTTTTGAAGCGATCCACGAATCGATTCAATTTTTACATCTTCATAAGACCAGAAGTGCTGGTCAACCAGGCCGTGTGCCATTGATCGAAACAAGGGATAGTGCGAAGAAGCAACGTCTGGAGAATACGGCGGGTGGGGTAGGAATTCCCATTTCAACGTTTCTAAGTATGTCTTGACCACTTTCGCAACATGGGGTCAAGCATTGTCATGCTGTAAAATCACTTTGTCATGTCTCTCGTTGTATTGCGGCCGTTTGTCTTTCAATGCTCGTCTCAAACGCACTAATTGCTTTCAATAACGATCGCCTGTGATTGTTTCAGTCCGTTTTGACAACTCACAATACACTATGCCGAGCTGGTCGCACCAAATACTGATCATGACCTTGGAACCGTGAATATTTGGTTTGGCCGACGACGTGGAAGCATGGCCGGAATGTTCCCATGATTTTCTGCGCTTGGAATTATCGTAATGAACCCATTTCTTGTCTCCAGTCACAATTGGACGTAGAATTCCCTTCCGTATTTGCCTTGCAAGCAGCTGTTCACAAGCAAACAAACGCCGTTCGACATCTCTCGACTTCAACTCGTACGGCACCCAATTTCCTTGTTTCTGAATCATTTTTATGACTTTCGAGCGTTTTGAAATGGCTTGTTGCGTCACTCCCAATGACCCTGCCAATTCTTGTTGCGTTTGACACGATTCTTGATCAAGTAATGGCTCCAATTCTGCATCTTCGAAATCCTTCTCTCTTCCACCGTCATGCTGGTCTTCGACGTAAAAATCACCGTTCTTGAAGCGTTGAAACCACTATCGGTACGTTCTTTCACTAATAGCGGCTCCCAATAGGTATTTGAGAACATTCGATGAGCCTCAGCCGCAGATTTCTTCATATTAAAGCATAAAATTGAAACTTCTCGCGAATGACATCTACGACCTATTTTTTGACTACCACTCACCGCTACAGCCATCTATTGCAAGATGGCGGAAGCAAAGTCGTACACCTAATAAGAACACGGGGTTGTTGTTCAAAATTGGTTGCTGGATTCAGGATAGTAGTTGTTTATATAGCTTGATAAATGGCTACTTTGCACCGTGACCTTTAGATCTATTGTGTCCTCATCAGAAGCTGTTCTCACCACTGCACCATCTACACCTCGCCTTCTAGTTCCAGAGTTCTAATGCATTCCTGTGTCTAGGATGGCTTCAAGGAGGTTAATTCGTCACTCCTACAGGTTTCTCGCCTTTGGGCGAGAAACTAATGCAAAATTGCTTTGATAATTTTGCATTTGCTTACAGTGGCGGGGCATTCTGTGACCAAGTAATCAGGAGTTACTTCTTCATGATAAAGAGCTTCCTGGGGCGGCAGTGTTTTCAGAGGAAGTCAGTGCCACTGTCGAAACTCTTTTTTATAGGTTCATTTTTCTAGAGCACAGAATTAGGTTCTGGACCAGTAGATATAATATTAGTCCGGGAGCCAGTAACAGATATACATGACCAAGTTCCTCTCAAACGGTAATTAGTAGAATGCATGAGGTAATAGTAATGAAAAGCCTCGTGAACGTCAGCTGCGACTCTGCTGGGGGGGAAAGCGGCGGCAGCCCCCCAAACACGAAGAAAAAAAAATAAATTCAGTCATTTCCTCCCTACTGAAAATTTGTCAAATTGTAGCTAACCCAATATCTAGACGAAAAAATACAATCAGCTGGCTATAGCATGGTGGATTATACGTCAGCTGGTGCCTCAAACATAAAAAAAAATAATTTTCAATGACAGCTCTGACAGCGACTCTGATACTGAATCAGAGAGTGCCACACACGCGAGAAAAGGACTTTCTCCACATGTTGCACAGTTACTTCCACTCTCTGATTCAGTATCAGAGTCGCTGTAATTGAAAATTTATTTTTTTTTCATGTTTGAGGCACTAGCGGACGTATAATTCACCATGCTATAGCCAGCTGATCGTATTTTTTCGTCTAGATATTGGGTTAGCTACAATTTGACAAATTTTCAGTTGGAAATGACTGAATGTATTTTTTTTTCTTCGTGTTTGGGGGGCTGCCGCCGCTCTCCCCCCCCAACCGAGTCGTAGCTGACGTTCACGAGGCTTTTTATTACTATTATCTGATACATCTCACCAAGTATATCTCGAGAGGAAATAATCAACAAAATTTGCACCTGGTTCCCGGACTATATGTTCATGCTTCCTTACTGGCTAGTGTTTCCTTTTATTCACGAATGAATAGGAACCCACATTGAAAAAACCTTATCATTCTTGCCTAATTCATTAATTCAGATCAATTAATTAAAATCCTCCTATTATAACTTTCTTTGATTTATTTTTCTGTGAGGATAGAAAATTTGAATATGTGTGGAAGATTTATCATCGCATCAAACCCATTAATGAAATCTTCACTCATAATTAGCAATGTTTTGTAACGAATATTTCCCTTTTACAGTAATCTGGCTCATTTCACCTACTCGCCATTGCTAACACAGAAGGAAATTGCGGAAAATAAAAATTTCCAGTCGAAATCCTTTGTTCAACCTGTGAGAAAATCCGCGAAGAAATCATCGCAAACGGAAGAGAAACTAGCCAAGAATTTAGATAAACTCAAGAGGATAACGTAAAGTCATAAAAATTTACATCAAATTTCAGTAAAATAAAGAATCTCATATTTTCTCTTTTTACTTTCTCTTATGAAGTACCTACCATATTGGATTGTTAAGGCAGTTTTTAAGCTTGTCAAAAAATACTCGCTATTTTTTTCGATTCAATGATTTCATGTTTTGGTAAATATTTTGATTTAGCCATTTATTTGGTACAAAATTTTAGCTCTTATTTATGGTTCACGACAAAGCTTTAATTTTGATAAAGCTAACGGTTTATAATTATCAAAAATAATAAACCAATTATGTTGGATTCCGTTGTCCTAAAGTTATTGTAATTATCGTCAAGGTCATATTGGATCATTCTTTCACGTAGTAATTTTAGGAATATTGTATTAAAAATGACTTAATCAAGAATTGAGATTATATAATATGAAATAAAAATTAGTAACATAGTAAGTTATATAAGTTTTTCAATCTCTTTCACTACATATCTTGGTGAACTCTTTTTCTGATTAATAGTTAGGATCTTTCAAATGAAACATTCATGAAATAACATTGGATATATAATTTTATAAAAATATACATAAAAAATACATGGCATATTTAATGGTGTATAAAAAGGCACTAGGCAATTAACAAAATGTACATATTCTATCAATTCAACACATAATAAGTCTTTAAAATATACAAGGCAATGCGGTGATATTTTCCAACATAACATTATCAAAAATAGATATGTAAACTTTTCTTATAACTAATTTGTACCTGAAAATGTCATTGGTCATCTCCTACGCTACATACATACTATTAGGTCCATATTAGCACAGAAAAACTAAAAATTAAAAGTAAATACGCAATTGATAATTTCAACCTACCATATTGGATTGTTAAGGCAGTTTTTAAGTTTGTCAAAAAATACTCGCAATTTTTTTCGATTCAATGATTTCATGTTTCGGTAAATATTTTGATTTAGCCATCTATTTGGTACAAAATTTCAGCTCTTATTTATGGTTCAAGACAAAGCTTTAATTTTGATAAAGGTAACGATTTATAATTATCAAAAATAATAAACCAATTATGTTGGAATCCGTTGTCCTAAAGTTGTTGTAATTATCGTCCAGGTCATATTGGATCATTCTTTCACGTAGTAATTTTAGGAATATTGTATTAAAAATGACTTTATCAAGCATTGAGATCATATAATATGAAATAAAAATTAGTAACATAGTAAGCTATATAAATTTTTCAATCTCTTTCACTACATATCTTGGTGAACTCCTTTTCTGATTAATAGTTAGGATCTTTCAAATGAAACATTCATGAAATAACATTGGATATATAATTTTATAAAAATATACATAAAAAATACATGGCATATTTAATGGTGTAAAAAGTGAAATTACTCTTATCAATGTACATATACCACTAGGCAATTAACAAAATGTACATATTCTATCAATTCAACACATAATAAGTCTTTAAAATATACAAGGCAATGCGGTGATATTTTCCAACATAACATTATCAAAAATAGATATGTAAACTTTTCTTATAACTAATTTGTACCTGAAAATGTCATTGGTCATCTCCTATGCTACTCACATACTATTAGGTCCATATTAGCATAGAAAAACTAAAAATTAAAAGTAAATACGCAATTGATATAAACGAACAATAAATACATGAACATTGAGCTATTTTCAAAATCACACTAAATACAGTTTTTGAAATTTCCAAAAATCGAAAATTTTTCAAAACATAAAATAAGAATATAGTTAGACATTGAATGTGTGAAAAATAAATAATCTTCAAGAGAAATATTTCATTTCAACCGAAAGCAAATGACAATTTTCAAAATATTTTGCCGACTACAAATAGGACTTAGTCATTAATATAGATATCACTTGAAGAAAATATTGAATTAAGTAAAAAAAAACAGAATAAACAAAGTCAATGTTAATAGTAGTTTCACTTTAAAAATAACGCTATGGGCCTTTTTCCTTGAAATCATTAGTGACACGGGAACTCTTAAATATTTTTACCTTCAATACTCCTGGATTAAGTACTGTGTATCTAAAAAAAAATTAAAAATATTAAACATTTGGATTTTATAAATATACCCATACACCGAAAGGTAACAAATGGGATAAAGATTATATATATATATATAAATATCATAAAGAACTATTAAGTAAAATCAATTAAGAAATAGATATTCAGCAGAATTTTAGAGGGAGCCGGGCCCCCTCGACAGAAGCAGAGAAAATTCAAGAAGAATATTGTAAAAGGACAGTTATCTAAGTTTTTTCAAATGGAATGACCTGCATGCCATAAGATGTATTGAAAGAAAATAGAATTTCCTTTCCGACGATATTACAGTTACTCAACTCGTTTAAATGAGAAAAATGTTTTTATCTACTCCTATTGAATTATAAACTCATTATTCAACTGCTTTTGAGCAATTAATAGTATCTATTAACAAACAGCGTGATTTATAATAACTCACTACTATAACTCACTATTATAAATCGGAAAATATGGATCTGTGCTTCTATACTTCTCTGCTTCTATTCGATTGGCCGAAAGGGAACATTCCATTATTGTTATTGAGGGGAGGAATGTCCGAGGGAATGTCACTTTTGACGTTTTCAAATTAAGTTGATATCTAATTATTGTGAATGTTTTGCTGAAAACGATTAATTCAGATAGTGAAGATGAAATATTATAAAGGTATACATTTCCAAAAGACAAACAGCTAATGTTACCATACAGAATTAATTGCCCGAAAAAATATAAAGAAGTTTGAAAAAATTTTCAAGATTGGTGTAGCAGTAAGATCATTAAGTAATCGTTTACAGGGAATATTTTTTGGTATATTTTAATGCATTTTTATGGGCAATTATTAAGGTTTTTCAATAAATTTCTATGTCTGTACTCTGTACTGGATTCGAGCTAGCCTAAGCTAGTTCGATTGTGATTGGTAGCACTAAGTTTCCATCTCTCTTGTACGGGATCGAGCACATTATGTTTATTTCCTGTTCCTTCTGTCTTTATTCTAAGTCTGTATTTTTTCTTGGTATTTATTGATATAGTCGTAGATAAAGTATAGTATTCAACTTGCGGTAATGGTCATAACTCACTTGATGAATTACAGCACTCGCCTGCGGCTCGTGCTGCAAACATCATCTGCGTGAGTTATGACCTACATTACCGCTCGTTGAATAATATACTATTATTTGATCTCGTGAAATAATCTTGTTGAAAATCCTTCGGGAGAGTTTATGGCTTTCTGACAATTTCAACAAACTTTCATGCCAGTTTAAAATTTTACCGAAAAATATTTCCTCTCTTATGATATTCTATCCGAAAATTCTATCGAAATTGCGATTTGCGATGGTAACATTATCATCTAATTGGGATGAACAAGAAATTTATGTTTTTCATAAATTTCTGGTACCAATTATCAGAAAACTGATAAGCAATTAAATGTCAAATATTATGGATAAACCATACAGTAATAAACAAAGAGGGAGCATATGTCATTTTTAGTAAGCAAATTTTGTCCACAACATGAACTATCAAATTTGACATGAAGCGTGCGGAAATGAAAACATATCAGTGATACGATATTTCACTCAATTCGAGAGTTTCTCCACAAAGAACGCACTTCTTATGTCCCATAGTCAATCAACGTTTCATATTAACTCAAAATATATTGGAATAAATACCTTAATATATCAGACATTCAGAAAACAAACTTCAAGTGCGCCAAACGACGTGAAACAACTACGTCTATGGAAACAACCGATGACACTAGGAGAGCAAAAGTTGCCAAACCTTGGATTTCAGAAGGTAGATACAGAAAATAATAAATATTTTGTTTATTATAAATTCGACAATTAGGAAAAATATCGGATTCCAAATATTCAAATTTGCATATTTAATCGGGAATCATCCAAATAAATATATTTCATTCAATACCCCCTTGAAGTTAGGCCGTTTCAAAAGTATACACCCTGTATAATATACATTCATGATGATATAGTTAAATTGTGAATTTGAAAATATATCACAATCCGACAACGTAATCTAAACATGTTGGGGATATGTAAAAATTGCGCATACTTCCTCTATCTATGTTTATTATTCTATGGGATAAACAAAAAACTAATCGCGTTTGCACTCATCTCAACGCAATTTATTCGAAAAATGATGTTATGAATGTTATGATACCTAATGATGACACAAACGCATACACTTGACAAAAAATTTGCATATTTCTAAAAAATAAAAAGAAGATGTTAAAGAACTATCTATATGTGGCAGAAAAAACAATAGTTGTACAACTCACTTTAATTGTCTACTCTGTAATCGCCGGCTGACTGCTGGTTTCAACCTTGCCACTCCATTGACACTTCTATTGCCTCGCCCAGTTATTATCAGGAGTTCCAGATGACGTTTCTGAGATGTCTTCAACTCCGCAATTTTGTTGTCTAAAAATATATCTAGGGCAGACACAGCCTCCTTCACGTACAGATGATGAAGGTCAAGAGCATTTATATTCTTCATAGATTTTGCATTTCTATCAAGAAGAAGACAAGCAGCTTTGTTATTCGCTTCGTCATATAATTGGGTTTGCTCTTTAGCCATTTCAGAATAAAACATCGCCACTCCTGTCTGGCCTGTTTTATAATAATCTTGGGCCTTTTGGTGGAGCTCCTGTCTTTTTCTCAAGTGGTGATCAGCATCTTTCCGATAATCCTGTGCGGTTTTTTCGCTTTCACCCTCGGATTTCAAAGATAACTGTTAACAAAACATAGAATAACATATTAATAAAAGCTTTTAAATATATATGTTACCGGCAATCAAGTCAAGTCAATTCAAATACAGAGATAATTTCACCGAAAATACTCCCAACTTTTTCAAATTGAACCTTCTACTTTACAGCATGTTCTGAGGAATTTCTTAATCCATACGTCCATTTAATGTACCAGGTTTTTCACCATAATTTGACCCCCCCTTTAACTTTTTCACTAAAAGAGGTACAAAAATATGTTTTCTACAAAATTGTCACGAAATCGACTAGTGTTTTTAGTGATTTCACAAAACGAAATATATACATAGTGGGCAACATATTGATTGCAACTTCATTTTTTCAAAAGGAACACCCTGTATATTTTCTTATATTTGACTAGCTCTTTTTCCCCTGATTTCGAATATATAACATATGTTTGATCTATCTCTCTTATTCTGAGTACCACAGAGTTTCAAATTTTAAGAACCACCTGGTATGATCAGTATTCTGTTTTCAAGTGGTAGGCTGCGATAACTCAAAATGGTCTTTTTTGAGTTATCTCGTTTGCAACGATATGACATACGTTTTTCACTATGAATTGGAATTGGATGATTTGGATGCAACTCCATATATTATCTCCTTGTAGCTTTCTTATTTTCAATTGTTCTTTACATAAAATGAAGGTATTTCAAATTTTTCCGCTTCTGTGTAGTGCAAATTCGAAGAATAGTTTCATTCAATGACAAACGTATGTCATATATCGTTACCAACGAGATAACTCAAAAAAGGCCATTTTGAGTTATCGCAGCCTTCCACTTGAAAACTGATACTTAGCTTGCCAGGTGGTTCTTAACTTGAAACTCTGTGCCCTGTGGTACTCAGAATAAGAGATAGGCCAAACATGTGCTATATATTCGAAATCAGGGGAAAAAGAGCTAGTCAAATATGGAACAATATACAGGGTGTTCCATTTGAAAAAATGAAGTTGCCATCAATATGTTGCCCACTCATTTTGAAAAACACTAGACGATTTCGTGAAAATTTTGTAGAAAACATTTTTTTGTACCTTTTTTAGTAACAAGGTAAAGGGGGGGTTAAATTATGGTGAAAAACCCGGTACATTTCCTAAGCTATCTTGAGTAGTTCTCGAAAAAAATATAACCGACAAAGGTCTATAAGAAATTGTTCATTTCCCTAGCGCATTGTATGCAATAAGACCTGTTTTATGGAATATATGTACAGGGTGTTTCACCATTGACGTTTCGCCCTTTTACGGTTAATCGCTGAATTTTTCGTATTTTTTTGAAAGGGCAAATATATGTTTCTTTCTAATGGAACACCCTGTTTTCTATTGAATTTACAGATTGCATAGAATAAATGATCCCAAGTTTGTTCAAACTCTCATGTGCTCAAAACTTAACGATTTTTCATATATTAAAGGGTCTTTGGAAAAACTATTAACTTCAAAATGAATACATTTATTTGAATTAGATTTTGGAAGCGAATACTAGAAGAACGGAGGTTAGTATTGACTTTTTGATAATTATTGATAACTCTACTGGGTGTTCAAAAAAAGACGATTCATTGATGACTTATTCAAATGTTAATATTGTACTTATTCCAAATGGCACACCCTAAATTTTATTTTCTCATTCGTTTCAAAATATTTCAAAGATAGTAAAATTTGTTTACCAATAAAAAATAAAATACATGCTATGCCATTTGAAATACAACCAATATTAACGTTTGAATGAGTCATCAATGAATTGTCTCATTTTGAACACCCAGTAGAATTCTCAACTAGTATCAAAAAGTCAGTACCTCCATTCTTCTAGGATTAACTTTCAAATTCTCATTCAAATTAATTTCGGAGTCATTAAGTTTCTCCAAAGACCTTCCATCTTATGTAGAAAATTCAAGTAGAATATTGAATATTTTGCGTGTATATTCACAACAACAATTTCAAGATTTGCGCAAAATTTCGCGTTTACAGCTTCATCAGCACCATAGAATATTCAAGCAGAATATCGCGAAAAAAAACGATTATTTCACTGACATCAGATCTCACCAAGTTTAGATTTTTGCTCAGAGTGATGAACATATGTTTATTACCCTATAGATTTTTGTGTTGATCAGAACCATACAAAATTCCAGCAGAATATCGAAAAAAAATTCTAAATTATTCAGTAAATGGTTTTTTATAACAGTGCAGGATTTTTCGAGGACTCGCATTCATGCTGCAATTGTACCCTTAGATATAACTATATCGTGTACAATTGGCGAAAGAATGAAAGAGCGCTCCAAAGTTACTGACTTGACGTGAGTGCTTTTCTTATTTTCACGATAACATTTATTTTATTCTTGTATTAAAACAGTATTATTAACTTTTTTTATGTTAACCATTAAATCGTGTTTTAAATTATTTTTTCTACATTCATGCAAAAAGCAAAACTTTATTGAACTATATTTAGTGGAAAAAGAAGTTCTTTATTGCACTAGTGCAATAAAGTTTTTATTGCACGCATCTGTCATTCTACTTCAACGTGCTCTGTCATCATGACAAACAAATATTTCAGCCTGAAGGAAATAACGATGTACAGTTACCAAGTACTAGTACGTTTACAGCAGTAACAAATCAATAAGTGGATTTAAAAAGTACTTCACTACGAAATATTCATATTGAAAATTGCACCAATTGTTCATTCACTTTCAACATTGAGGGTAAAAATAAAGTTTGAGTTGAATTGTTCGTAACGTTTTAGTTCCTGTTTCAATGCAAATCGATATTAATAATAAAGTATTCAAGTTGCGCTTTTCATTTTCCTACACCTAGTGCCGCACCTCATAAATCATTTTTTGCTTTTTGCATGAACGTAGAAAAAATGTTGTATGCAACTCGTGCAATAAACATTCACTTTTTGCACTTGTTGCATAAAGAACTATTTAACGCTTATTCATTATGCTTTTAGTCAGGAATTTTTTATCTTTAAGATATTTATCTCTAATTGAAGTAATTAACCAAAGGAATATTACAAATCCTAGTTACCTTATCCTTATACTGTTCAGTATCTTCTTGTGCCGCCTGGAGTTCTTGTAATGTGGACTGGCTAATAGGAGGTTCTCTCAGTTCACTGTTAACACAAGTGACACCAAGAGAACTCGCCAGATCATCAAATGTTTGTTGGTAATTGAAATCATTGGCATGATATACTTCCAATATAAGTTTTTCTTCTAGGGTTGGGAAAGCTTCGCAAAGTTTCTTTTTTGAAAGTAAGAAAGCTAAATCATTAGGTGTTTTCAGTTTGGGTAATTCCTTTTGTTGAATCTTCATTGCAGCTTGCTCATTCATAATATCTTTAAATCCTTCAACAGGAGTGGGAGTTCCGAATAACTTGCCTATCTCTTCCTCATATAATTTCTGTGCAAATGCTGCATCTTCGTTGGTTATAGATTCTAGAATGCTCTTCTGGGCATCTATTTGTTGATAAATAGATTCAACGTAAAAAGCATAAAGCTGTTTAGCCAAAACTTTAGGCACTTGAACTTCAGTCTGAAAACCAGCAGGCCAATCATTACAGGAATAGCCAAACTCTTCCCTCAATTGTTCGACCATTTTCTGACTTATATCGAGCATTATGGTTTCACTATTTGTAGAGGACCCTTTTAATCGTCCACTCGACTGATCGGAATCAGACTCCAATGGAGAAGAAACATCTGTGATCTCCTCTTCTGAATTACAACATTCCGGAGTCGTTATTCCATCTGTTTCATACATCTCTGCTCTGGCTGTTGAAGTAGAAGGTTCGTTCAACAATTCTTCATATACAGACTTGGTCATTTCCTGTTGCTGTTGCTCTTCAGAGGGCTTAGAGATCACATTGTCTGAAGTGAATGATAAATGTGAATAATCTTTGTTGTCTTCCAAGAAAATTTCAAATGTCATGTCGAAATTGCCTTTACAATCGTCATAAATATCTCTTATATACATTGGTGGAATATTCGGAAAAACATCGATTAACCTTTCGAGATCTTCACTCCTATCTGAACAAACGTCATTCTGTGTTGAGCAGCTTTTGTCCAACATTCCCGACTTATAGCGTACTGTTTGTTGTTTGCCAGAATTTATTTCTCTACACCTTCCATATATACATTTAGAATTGGCTGATTCCGCATGAAAATCAGCTATGCAAGTATTTGTACTAGATTCACAAGTATCAGGTTTAGTTTCTTCAATTACAATATTATTGGATTGGGGTATATTTAGATCCGTCCAAGATTTAACAATAGCACCAGTTTCAGTGTCCCAAGAAAATGCGAAGTTATGTTTAATAGTTTCTGTAGCTGGCTTATCTTTAGTTGCTTGATTTCTAGGTTTTTCTTCCGGAGAATGGTCGGAACTTGAATCTTCTTCACTACTCTTTAATTCTTTACTTATTTTTGATCTTCTGCATTTTTCTTTATTAGATGGTGACAAATAACCAAGGGGAAATTTGAAATGTTCCAAGAGCTGTTCTCCTGTGATGCCCATCGATTCGTACCTCAACAGCATATTTTCAATATTTACTTTTGGAACATTGTGCTGATTTTTTTTTTTCAGTTCGTTAATATTTAAGGACCATCTTGTACTCATATCAATAACGCGGATTTTATATTTGTGCTTTACAGCCATACCCAAATAAGACTTCATCTCCCATAATTGTGTGTTTGTGTTGTCAACAATGATTGGTTTTAATCCCATCGACATTTTACGATCTACATTTTTCTGATTCCACGCATGTGCATCAGAGAGTAATGAACTGTCAAATGTGTATACTCCTTTGCGAAGGAAAAAACGATCTGTACTGTGTATGTGGTTTGCAGGTTCTGCATTGGGCAGACAAGCTTTTAGGATTGATGTTGCTAGTGATGATTTTCCACTACCGGGCAACCCCCTTATTAATATTAGTAATTTGCTACCTGCTAATACATCATCGATACATTCTTCTATTTCATTTAGATTAAGGTATTGGTCATATTTTGGTATTTTATGTTTACTTGAATATACCGCTTTTCTTTTTATTTGTCCTCTACGTTCCTTAAGCTCCAAATCCGCTTCCATCACTGAAAAAAGAAGAACCTTAAAAGGAAGAATGGCTACCAATCCGCTACTGCTACTACTAGTTCAAATTAAATATTATTCCATTATTCAAAAGAAAAAAGATTATGTGAGAATCTACACATTCCAACAGATACAGAAAACAATTGAAAAAACTCTTATTCAAAAATGTAAATTATCTGAAGAAGCTACTAGTTAAACAATTATTATATTGAATATATAGAGAAGCGTAGAAAAGAGAGAGATATCTAACGCGAGGAACAGATACAAATTCCAATTGATTAAATAAAGATAGTATGATGCTGTCATTTGAACAAATCCCTTCCCAACATCGTTTTGAGGAAAGAGGAGTACAAGTGGGCGTGTTCGAAATGATTTGGTCTAGCTCTAGATCATCTGAATTGATACTTAGTATATTACAGAAAACGAGAATGATATATTCTCATATTTTTATTTTGTGATGTTTTCAAGGGGGCGTCATGATCATAATTCGACAGGGTTATCACTGTTGTATTCGAGGATACGGGAAATATTTCCCCCTTAAGCCCCGCAATAACCGAGATGATCATAAAACTCCGCCCCCATATTCAACAACACCGCTGGTGTTACCGAGCTTGCTATTGCTAGTCAAATATTTTCATTCTCAGCTCTTCTGAATTTCGGGTACTCATGTGAATTTTTGAGCCAACTATCCCCACCAAAAAAGTCGGTTGTAGTTAAATCCGGCCTCCTTGCTGGCCAGGGTATATTTTCAGTGCAAATGAATTGTCCACGAAAAGTTCTATTCAAACATTCTAGAACATACGTCCATCCTGTTTAAATCAAACTTTTCATAAATCAATTAAACAGGGTGGCCACTTTTTCAATGGGATTGTATTGGTAACTTTTAAACCATAAGAGTTAGGAGATCGATCAAATGGAGAAAAAGTTGCATGCATAGAAGCATTATCAAGCAGTTCAAACAAATCGAAATTATCAGGGCCGGTTATTGAGATATCATGAGAAAAGTAAATTATGTCATTTTGATTTTCCTTTTTTTTCCACTTTATCTAAAATATTATCAAAAAATGTTACTGGAATTTTTTATTCGACAGTAAATTGTTCTCAATTTGACGTAATCAGATTTCGTATCCAACGTTTCGTGCTCTCTGGGTCACCCTCAACCTCATTTTTTTCAATACGGACCTGTATATTTTATGTCACTTTTCGAAATAACTTTTAACGCTGAATTCAACGATATATCATACAATGTCATTCAAAGTTGATTTTCAGGTGATTTTGACCCTTATCAAATTTTCTTTGTCAAGTCATGAGACGCGAATACAATGATTTTAAATTTGAATACCAAGCCTTGCAAAACTTATATCGTAATGATATCAAAATAAGGTATTCAAAAAGACGAAATAAGCAAATGTATAAGAAGTATGGGTTCCAGAACCGTTAAGTGCATTTTACAAAATGGTGGACATTTAGAACACTTACTTCATTCAATTTCATTTACTTTCGAATAATCATTCGATTTTTCTTTCATTAAATGATAATTCGTTTAATTATTATGGATTGCGATATGTAAATAATTATTACTTGTTTCTTGATTCGATTCTGATATGTTCCATTTAGTTCAAGATGAGTAATTTGATTTTCTCATCGAAATGTATTGCATGTTGTTAATTAAACTAAAGGTACCTGAATGTAATACAGATCCGACCCAAAGAAATTTGGATAAGGGTCAAAATCACCCGAAAATCAACTTTGAATGACATTGTATGATATATCGTTGAATTCAGCGTTAAAAGTTATTTCGAAAAGTGTCATAAAATATACAGGTCCGTATTGAAAAAAATGAGGTTGAGGGTGGCCCAGAGAGCACGAAACGTTGGATACGAAATCTGATTACGTCAAATTGAGAACAATTTACTGTCGAATAAAAAATTCCAGTAACATTTTTTGATAATATTTTAAATAAAGTGGAAAAAAAAAGGAAAATCAAAATGACATAATTTACTTTTCTCATGATATCTCAATAACCGGCCCTGATAATTTCGATTTGTTTGAACTGCTTGATAATGCTTCTATGCATGCAACTTTTTCTCCATTTGACCGATCTCCTAACTCTAATGGTTTAAAAGTTACCAATACAATCCCATTGAAAAAGTGGCCACCCTATATTATAATAATAATATAACAATCATGTTAAATGTTGTTTGTTTTTATTTTATTTACTTTAGTTCGGTATTATTTTTGTTTCTAGCAACCAAAGTGCAAAATTCTCGAAAAATTGCTTTTTTCTCCCGATAATATGGTCAGCTGTTAAAGGGTCAGAAATAAATAAATAAATAAATTCAATTTGACAACCGAAGAAGGCGAACACACTTTCAACCTTGTTTACTTCTTGCTTTATCCCTTCCAGTACTTTTCGGCGTTTCCTATGAAATTCACCTCAGAATTCACACAGAATATACTCTAAGAAATTCACCTTCTAGCTACACTGGCGCCAGAAAATTACGTCAGTTCAACGGACATTTTTGAAACGGAAAGATTATTCTCTTTATCTCTACCATCAATTTAGCGATTTCGAGCGAAAAGAGCTCTTTAAAATATCTCAATCATTGAGCTCTGATGCCATCAATAAACTAGTTGATTAAATAACTATATTTCCATAATTACTAAAATATATGAAACGGAAATAGTTTCACCACACTTTCTCTCCAACAGGTTCACATTTTCGAATAATTTTGAATTAATTAAATATCAGTTCTTAAATAGGTGTCAATTATTCTTGAATATGATGAAAAATAAAGAGACAGGGAAATGGAAAGAATTTCAGAGATAGCAGCTCTGGGATTTCAAAACTATCTGAAAATGTTCAACAAGATAAACGTTTTAACATCTGTTTATGCATTCTAAACTTTTCTTGAGAATTGTATCTAACCAATAATCTGCAATTTTCAATTTTTTTGTGGAAATTTACATTTTTAGTTGTTTTAAAGATTGTAATGAAATGTTTTTTAATGTTTTGCATACCAAGGAGAAATGTGAATATTCTGATGTACTGTAATTTACCGACAGGTTAGAAATATGATATATGCTTCAAGAAAATTAGGTATATGTTCAGTGAAATCTAATAAAATAACAGTCTCAGGAAGCACAAAAAGCTACTTTTCTGGAAGGCCACCCACTCATGGTACACCCTATATAGGTTTTCTGGGTGTTCTGAAATGGAATATAATAAAGGAGAAGTCAGTTGGTGTTATTTTCTTCGATTATACAAGGCGAATCTTAATATTGTACATTAAATTTAGCCATAGATTCCTCACATCAATTTTTTTTTTACCATTTTTGCAGATTCGGCTCAGGAGGCAAGATGCAGAGAATTGAAATTCTAAAAAATAAAATGGTTTTTCCTTTTATTTTTCACATGAACACAGAAATAAATGAATTTCAGTGTAAATACATTCTTCAATTGTCTTTTTTGTTTCTACTTCTGATGGTTTCCAAGTTATAGCTTCGCTGATCCATAAAACTGTACGAAATTGGCATAAAGAGAGTAATTAGAAATAATCTGAAGTCGCAATTAGAATACTCATTTTAAAAAAATTAAATTATTCTTCATGGTTTCTTATTCTTTCAAAATAATCAAAGTTGAATGATATATCAGTGAATAATTGGACAAATTACACCTTAATTGAGAATCCACCCCTGAACAAGGAAATGCCTCCAACAGGCTTCTTTTTTTATTAGCCAAGTCTTACTTTCTTAGGAAGGACATGCAAAATAAAAATTTTTGTGACGAATTTTACAAAATTAATGACTGCATTCCATTGCAGCAATTAATATAATTTTTTTTTCTGAAATACCCCTATTAACATTAAAAATAAAATGCTGTCATCCGAATTGCTTTTTATGTTATTTTATACTTTCATTAGAAATATGATTTTCATTTTCAAATAATTTTTTCAACTGTTCCTCAATAGAAATCAATGTATTCCTCATATTTTTACTTAGATTCAAAGTAAAAATAGAGGGTGGCTTGTTGGGTTATAACATGATCACAGCCGTTTGAGCACCCTAATGGCCAGTTGCACCGTTTGCCTGAACATTGATTAAAAATTCAAACATTGATTACGTTATGATTTCTCTTGCACCATGTTTCAAATGACGTTTAATGTGGCCTAATCACCGATTACACTAAAAAGGAAAATTGGGACGTTTATTTTCCCGATTTGTTTTGACCAGGGTTCTGCGCATAGACCTCATATCAATTTGATATCAAGTCTATGGTTCTGCGCAACTCAAAACGTCGAAACATATAACTTATTACATAACCATAAACATTATTTCTCTATGGACATAATCAGATAATGTGTCACATTGTTGTTTGGTTTTGTGAGGAAATTCAAAATTAAAATATGGATTCAGATTCGTATCGTGAATTATCATTCAATGACAATTTATAATAATAATTTATAATTTATGTTAACTTTGTCACCACAAGAACAGAGAATCTTAAACATTATAAAAACTTTGCCACGAGAACAGAGAACCTTATAAAATTTAATTCCTGATTTCTCTATGATCACCGTCGATATTTTGAAATGTTACCAAGCATATATCTTCTGTTTAGCAATCGGTAGAAATTATAACCATCGATTAGTCCTAGACATTGATTACGTAAACAGCGTTTATAATTCATGTTAACTTTGTGATCACAAGAGCAGAGAACATTATACTAGAAATTTGAAATTCCTGATTTTTTTTCTATGAACACCGACGAGATTTTGCAATGTTGCCAAACATATCTCATGTTTAGCTGAACATCGGTAATTATTACTATTTAATTATCAAACGGTGCAACACTGAACATTGATTATGAAACAATATTTATTTTGTGAATGGTGCAATTGGCCCTAAGTACATCATACAAAATGTGATTTATGGAAAATTCTACCTCATTTATCATAGATCTACCAACATTTATCAAAATGAATAATATAATTCATAGAAGTTCTATTTTCATATTGAATGAGTTCTGTGTTATCTCAGTGATGTAGATTTCAGAAGGACAGGAGTGCATTACACCATTGTGAAGCTATCAAATACTTTCAACTTTTTACCTGAGCCAAATCTGGAAAAATGGAAAATAAAAATCTACAGTTGAACAGTATAGTTTATAAACTTTATAATTGAATAGGGCATAGTTTTTCACGCATTTTTCTCAAATCAATGTCCTAAGGCTACTCAAAACTTGTAATAGGTCATTTATAATAAACTATTCAAGTTATATTTTCAATTTATCTATCTATCATGGATATGAATCATTCAGCAATAAAGATACTAACTGATAACTGAATAATCTTATTTAAGAATAGAATGAATTCTATTGTGTCTCTACATTAATTAAATTTTTATGCTCGGTACTTACAACAACAACAATTTTTTCTCAAGGCATAATAAATTATACTGGAATTCAACCCCTTATGACGGTCCATCAATTTTTTCACAGTAGTTTGATCCATCGAATCTATATCATAAATAGCAGACGACATCTCGAATTTTTAAAATAACTTGGAAGCACGTTTCAAAGTAAAATAATATGATCTTCACAAACTATTCACTAACTAACTATTCACACCTTTCACTCATACAATAACAATATTTCAAATGAATAATCTGCTTGGCAAAAAAAAACCAATAACAGGTTTTGCTTTGTTGACCCTGGGAACTCACTATTGTTTTGACTTTCGAAAATGAAACAAGACCTACCACGTCAATCATTAGACCACTCACACAGAACAAAAATCACAGAATACTAAATATATAATAAAAATGTTCTTCTTTATTTGAATATCTTCATTAAAAAACAGGCAGACGCCAACCTATATGTACCGGCTCATATAAGAAAGAAGAAGAATTGAAAAATAATTTTCTAATACTGCTCTTGAGTTTTCTAGATATGCTTGTTGAATTGTTTTGTATTTGAATGGAAATCCAAAATCAACTGATTCTTCCCATTTGAAGTTTTATTTATTGTAGTAACCACAAACTTCTGAGGATGAGTATATTCTGTGCTTGAATCAAGGTTAATCATAGAATTGTATCATAGAATATATAATATTATTCAAAGATTTGTATTTCATTTTCATCTACTTCTTCCTTCAAATGCCCCTAGTAATTTCTAACAGTTGCACTGATATTGGGGACAATTTTTTTGTAACACTTGAAAAAGTTACAGAGAAATAATAAAATTTTGAATGTTTAAATGAAAAAGTAATTCGCCAATACCATGCCATCTATATACCAAATTTATAATCAATTTACAAAATGACTGATTTTCAAGGTTAAAAATGCCCCAGCTGATGCTGATATTGGAAATTTAATTATAATTTGTGATATAAAAAGTTTTATACTGAAATTAAAAAAAATTCAGAGATTTGCAACAATCTACAGTGTATTGATGGTACCAGATTCATCATATAATATACCACAATTTTAATTGGTTAAATCTATACTCGGAGCACTTGCACTTCGGTTTTAACAGTATTCAAAAAGGTATGATATTTTTGTCGTTTTTTCACCTATTTTTTCGAATATTTCAGTATACTGCTAATTTTGGTCGTTAGATATAAAAATTTGCACTCAATAATTTTAAAGATAGTGCTCATTTGGTTTTGTCAAAAAAATTGAAGGGATGTGATAACCCATAAGTATATTTCAAAGAGTTATTAACTTCGTGATGTCCCCATTTTTTACATCAAATTAATTTAGTTTCAATGTTTTTTGGTGGTTGCAGTGTTTTCATTAGATTTATATTACATTTGTTTTTACTTTGAATGACCATAAACTTCAAAGAATGATGTTTTGATAATTTAATAAGAATTCACTAAATATCTTCAACTATAATGCAGGTAAGGTTATTTCAATCAATTTGGTAGTGTAAAAGACGACACGGTTAGTTCATAATTAATGAATAAGTTTTATTGTTTTATTTCAGTAAAAATGCCTCGTGGTAAGCGTAGAGCAGTCCCAGAAAATTCAAATGAGGAGGAAAGGAGTAATTCTAAGAGGAGAAATACAGCTAAGTATGTATATCATCAATTGAAAGTATTATCTTTTTCGGAAAATTCAAATTGAAAAATAACCAAACTAGACTTTAGTGTCTGGATACATTTTTTGACTATGGCACCTCTGATATTTAGATAGGAAGGATTGCATTATTTATCTTAAATAATGCATTATGGAATAAAAAAAATTGAAAATATGCAATTGGTTAATTATGATTTTTATTGGGCATTAAAAAATTAATTTCTCAATAAAATTATTTCCATAAAATGTAATATATTTCAGACTTGTATTTCAATAGCTATAAATAATTTCATAATATCTTTATATAGTACATCACTCATTTATATAATATATAAATAATAATTATATTTATATAATTACCTGAAAATTTTTGGATCTGTCAAAGTTATAAAATATTTCCTAATTACTACTACCAACCATTTTGAACCAAATCTTTATGAATTTAATGAAATGTTTTTAATATTCAACGAAAAATAAAATATGGGTTACTAATAGAAATTGTCAATAAAAATGGTATAAACCAGAAAACTATTTATAGTTAATCAAAATGATGAAAAGCTAAATATTTTTATTTTGTTCAAACTACAAACCTGTAATTGAAGACTGACAAAATTAGTTCAATTCATTTGATAAATAAATTTAATGAATAGAATTGCCGCCAATTTTTTCTGAGCTTATTTCATTGTTGTTATGTAGAACTAGAGTTATTTATAGATGTTTGCCAGCTCATATATATTTAGATTATTATTTCATCTAGTAGTCAAGGAACTAAAGGTTTTCAACATTTTATCAATATATAATTTATGTATATTTTTATACCCAGGTATTTAATATGTTCGTTTTATTTTCACAATGTATTATGTATACATGTTGGAGAGAACTTATTCTCTTGTGTTCTTTGTTTATGATGGCTTGAAATTTTATATCTAAAAACTTTTATTGTAGTACGCGACGAACATCCAGAGTGGAAGAAACACCAAGGGAGAGTTTCAATAGTAAAAAGTCATTAGTATGGTTTAGGGAATATACCACAGCAGATGAGGCCAATGTAATTGGACCTGATGGTATAGAAAAATTCTGTGAAGATATTGGTGTAGAACCAGAAAATATTTTGATGTTAAGTGAGTAGTTCTCTTCCAATCTATTCAAAGGAACTCAATCAATTTTCTTTGATTCAAGTAATTGCATATAAAATGCAAGCTAGACGTATGGGATTTTTCACCAAAGAGGAATGGCTGAAGGGATTCAGTGACCTTCATTGTGATTCTGTACAGAAACTACAATCCAAATTCGATTACTTGCGATCATTATTGAACGATCCCAACACATTCAAAGCAATCTACAGATATGCATATGATTTTGCTAGAGTAAGTTGGGCTCAATTTTCTCTCAGTTACTTAAAGTTCCATTGACTTAGCATTTAAAACGGTTAGAAATAAGTACTCATTAATTTCAATACCGACACTGAACATGAAAAACGACACTTGGGTAAAAGTTCTTAAAACCAAATTCAGTTTTATAGAAGAAGAAGAACCGGAAATTAATCGATGAAACATAAAATATGATCCAATCAGCAAAACCGCTATTGGCTGGTGTTCATATGATAACACTTGATTGGAATGTTTTAGATTTGAAATGATCTAAGTTTATTCCCAATTATTGGAAAAAGACTCATCCAAAATAGCAAAATGAGTGTTCATGTTCATTTCGCGTGGATTTTAACATTAAGAAATATAAAAAGGAATTTTTCTTTTGGAATAGCTGAATAAGTTCATTAAAACTACAGAGGTAGTTCTTATATGTAAGAAATAATCAAGTTTTTTATATTTGATAAACCTCAGAATTTCTATCGGGCAACACACTGATTAATTTAAAATTTTTTTCAGTTGTTTGCAGATTTGAGGTCAAAATACTGAATTAAGTTTATTTAAGCAATAATCTTAATGCAAAATTTCCTGATCAATTTACATTACATAATTACCAATTTGAACAAGCTCGCAAAAGTTACTTACTTCACGTCACTGCTTTTCTCATTGTTTTTTTGGTCAATTAACTGAAAGTCCAATATCAGATGATGCTAAAACTCTGAGCAAATATGGAGCTTTTTAAATGACCAATTCCCAGTTCCATTCCAAGTGTTTAGAAGGAAATGTTTAATTACAACCAATTTATTCTAAAACTTTCAGGATAAGGACCAAAGAAGTATGGACTTAGAAACAGCAAAAGCAATGTTGCAATTGTTATTAGGTCGAACCTGGTCTTTGTATGTTCATTTTAGTCAGTTCCTTGATCAGTCTAAGTACAAAGTAATAAATAAAGATCAGTGGTGTAATATTCTTGAGTTTTCGAAAACCATATCCATTGATCTATCAAATTATGATGTGGATGGAGCATGTAAGTAGTCTTCTCTAATTCTCATATTGCTTTGAACTAAGGTCATATGAAAAAATTAGGAATATTAAGGGCCAGTTTCACGATTTGTTGATAACTCATACCTGAAAATTGTGTTTCACTCATGTCGGAAAGGTTGAACTGACTGGTCAACCTATCATCAGTCTCCGGGTAATCCAACACCTAAACCAAATAGTTTATATATTTTTATCCTGTGGATAACCCAAATTTTTTCATAAGATATCAAGTGTATCTGTATAATGCAAGATTATATCATTATTGAGCTGTTTTTGTACAATAGCAATAACTTGTCATCCTGAATTTTTAGAAAATGATTTTGAGCATTTCCTTTCATGCATATCATACGATTTTCCTGAATATGACGATGAAGAGTTTAGGTCTTAGTTTCATCTATCAAAGTTAGAAGTTCATTATGTACCATCATATCATTCTGCAAATTTTACTCTTTGGTTTGTATGTATCTTCTTTCAACGTTGAAAAAATATACAACTAACAATGTGCAAAAACTTTATTGAATTCCAGTAGAGAGATTCAAACCTGGGAACATTTATACTGAAATCCAATAATAAATTTCGAAAATTCATTACTCAAAAACCATGAACACTGTATGTACTCCTTATCGGAGCCGATCTAAGAATCTATTAATCTGATTATACGAGGTTTTGGAGTCCGCTATGTATTAACAGAGTTCACGATCAATTTCATTAATTTTTTTGTTGATAGACTATATTTCAGTCGTTGAATGATCAAGTACATAGTATTTCCATTCAAGTTGCCAGGGAATTCAAAAGTTTCTTCTTTTATTAAGGTTATAAAAAGGATGTCACAGAAATTAATATAGACACCTATTTCACAGTTTAATAGTGAAGTTATTTTCATGTTCAAAACGTTAACGAACCTTGTATTTGTATTGGGGTTTATTTTTTGAATGAATAAAAAATAAATTTGGATTATTTGACCAAAATTCTTCCAGATATTGAAAAGATGTTTTTTTTCCATTTTTGCGTGCTATTCTTTCCAAAATGTAAAAATTTGAGATGGGTTTAAATTGTTTATTCCTCAAAATATTCCAGAGGTACGTTATTGAGAATAATAAACCGAAAGGATATATCAGTTCACACTTCATATTAATCCTCACACTTGAAACTTATGAAGTAGCCTAATGTATGTAGTAATTAACAAAACATTTTGATTCTATGCTCACTTCTTCACAGGTACGTGTATACCTATGTTTGAAAGCTTCAATTTACGTATCTTTAACCAAGCAAACATACAAAACTGACCTTCCATTAAATTATCTATCTTGTAGATATTTCTTCGAGGTATCCAAGATGTGAAACAAAAAATTATCTTAAAAATATTTTATCTGCAGGATTCTATCTGGGACTTTATCAGCAAGTTATGAAACAGGCCTTTATTGTTGTATACCATTGAGAATCTTGTTTTATATTTATCATTTTCAGGGCCAGTTATGTTGGATGAATTTGTGGAGTGGTTACGAGAAAATAGAATGAAGTCACCCAAAAGTTGAGGTTGAATTTGAATAAACAAAAACTAGTTTACATCATTAAATTTGAATCCACATTTTGTGAGTCTTTCAAGTAACCAGTGATTTTGGATTTAAGCTAGGAGTACAGAATCTTATATAGAAAACATTCAATTTCCTGAAAATGTATTTACGGAATCGAATGCTATCCTTATTTATTATTTGTTTTTTTTATGGATTTCTATGACAAACCGTTTTGTGATATTTGGCCCTCTTAACAGAAACATTCTTTAGAAAAATATATCATATTTTCAATATAGCAACTTTAAACTGTTAACTTTTCAAATTGTGCATATTCATTTTTTCATGCTTTTTGTTTTGAATGTGGTAATCTTTAACCAAATGTTCACTTGAGTAGTGTATAAACAATTCTACAAGGGGATATGGAGGCGATAATATAAAAAAAAAATACTTAGGCGGAGTGATTTAAGTTGGCACCCGATTCAAATTAATCATTAACAAATTACACAATTTTACATCTACATCATTGTTCAATACCTCCATTTTTTTTCAGTTTTCATTTGGTCAATTATATTTATTTTTTTTTTAACACAAATTAAAGATTTTGGATTTTTCCTAAAAAGTAGAAAATGTAAAAAATAATCAGCATGAAATTTCAGATATATTCTCCTCTTGAAACTTTTCCTCTCCTCCTCATTAATGTCACGATAGGAATAGCAAAATTTTCAATTTGTTAAAATATGGGACCATACAAGCTGTCTGTTATGGTTTCATTTACCGTTACAGTACAAGTTGTAAACCTTGAAAATAAAAATTAATCCAACATTATGTATTTGTATTGAAAAGATTTATTCCACTCTTATTAAGTATTTCTGAAATTACCTTCTTTTTAAATTGATAATTTATTGAGACTCCTTTTAATGTTTGAACTATTGTTTTCGTGCACCGTTGTCATGTCTGATACTATCAGGAACTTGAATGGCTTTGTTTTACATTAAAACTGGAAATAATGTCTTTCAACATTATTTGTTTATCAAATTCAAGACAATATTAAGATATGTTTGTGTAACTGAACTAAAACTCGCAACAAGCTATTGTTAAAAACCCTCATTTGTCTTTTTCCAATAGGAATCACAATATCAATAATCCAATGAAATTTAAATATCGATATTTTGTACAGTTTTGTATATTCATTTTACACTTAGATTAATACAAAATAAGTTATCTTATTTACAATATCTGTCGGCTTTCATTTTACTTCTCCTGTCTAATAATGCTTCATGGAATGCGCCATCCTGCTTAGCTTTTTCTAGTTCTTTAGTATCCTCCTTACTTATCCTCAATCGTTTATCTTGAAACTTTTGGAACTTTTTTCTGTAAAAAAAAATCATCTAAAAAGGGTCTACTCTAAAATAATACAGAAATTCTGTAGAAGCCCTTATTTATATATACACGATTATTTCCAAGGAAAACAATGTCAA
Source organism: Harmonia axyridis (assembly GCF_914767665.1). Lineage (NCBI taxonomy): Eukaryota > Metazoa > Arthropoda > Insecta > Coleoptera > Coccinellidae > Harmonia > Harmonia axyridis. Next base: position 72,614,916 of record NC_059501.1, read on the forward strand.
CAAATAGAATTTTCTCACTTCTAGTGGGCTATAAATATTTAAGAATCCCATATCAGGATCAAAATATCCTGAAAAAAAATTATGCAACTGATATTGATCAAGAAAGTCGAAGATTATTCTTCATACTCTTCAAAAAAGAGAAAATGCAAATTAATATTTTGATATATAAAAATTAAATTTTACATTCCAGTTGATGTTGACTCTAGTAAACATATATTTACATATTGAATCATAAAATTTATCAGTACAACATGACAAACTCTTCAGGTCAATTATAGAGGAAAAAAAACATTTCATTCAAAATTTCAAATCCAGGGTTTCACTCAGACCTAGGCATTAGATGATAAAATTTGTAAATATTAAAGGAGAACTTACACATAATTGACTTCTATCTGCTGAATATCGCCTTGCTCTTCAGTGGGCACATCCTTCAATGGATTAACTTCACGAGCAGTATGTGACCTGATAGAAATCATTTCATTTTGACTTGCCGTTTTGGCTCTAGCAACTATTCCATCATCATCAGGATCAACTCCAAGAAAACAATCATTATACCCTTGTAAAGCTAACTTTCCATCCTTCAACAAAAATTCAGTTAAATATGGAACCGTTATAATTTGAATTAACTAACCTGAAACACTGGCTCCCATTGTTCCATGGCACCAATAGCATCTGATCTTCCAGTAACGGTACCATCTTTTTCAACTCTCAAATATTTGTCATAACCAGATTTAAATGCTACTTTTTTCTCATTTACAACTACAGCAGTCAAAATTTCTTCAGGGGAAGGACCATCCCCTTCGTTATGTGGAGCTCCTAGTGTAAACAAGCCATTGTCCAACGCTTTAACATAGGTTCTTGAACCGAATTCAATGGCTACAGACCCTCTTATTTCTTCAATTTTCGTTGTTTTCCACCAATTCCCATGGCTCAAGGCATCGTTGTCTACCTTAGGTGTGTTTGATATCTTCTTTTCTTTCCTCTTCCTTTTTTTTGGTCTGAAAATGGGAGCATTTAAATTTCACGAATTTATGATAAGAATTTATACGAATGACAAAACAGTATTGGTGTATTGATAACTGAAAAAGGAGAAAATGGCACGTACTTATCACTTTCACCTTTCAATTTTAGTTTTCCCTTTCTTACTCTATCATATTCCGACATTTTAATATTTTCGAAATAATTGAAAACAATTTTTTTATTGAAAACTGAAAAAAAATTTTGTTGACATAACACTGCGGTAGAATGGGATGTCACTTGTCATGTCAGAAGGGCAAAATATATTTTTTTCAAATAATGACAAAATAGGATATATTGAATAGAGAGCCGTAGCATAATTTCCTGGAATTTTTATAAACATTAAAAAACCACAAGTTTTTTATGGGAAGCGATTAAGAAATTGTTAATGTAGAAAAGAACAAGTTAACTAGAATTCTATGGTACAAGTTTTCTTCTTTGTTGGAATTTGGGCTTATTCAAAGATCATGTACCGTAATTTATTTTTAATGATATTTAATTATTTAACATGTACCGGGATAAAATATCCACATACATATGTTACTACTTATAATTAACTGCCTATAGTGCCATTTGTGATGTCTGGAATCAAATTAATTTTTTTTTTCCATAGGTATACATCTTTCTTGTTCCTATTTCTCATATGCCAGTCCCTTAGTCCCTTTGTTCTTTTCCATACACTAATTCATTTATTCTCCATTTTGGTTTCTAATATATACGTCCTCATCATTTTAATTTCCTGTATATTTCAAAGTATTATTATATTTTCTGATGCCCCTTACTTCGCCAAATTACCCATACAAAGACAAGATTCAAATTTAATTTTGCGGCCTTGGTTGGTCCGCTTTGCTGCGTTTATCAACATTCCCTGCAATAAAAATCTCCAAACCGTCTTTACTAAGCCGCCTGTTCAATAAATAACACATGGCAACCCAACCAATATAAGCAGCATTGCCTATTACCCTAATTGAATGAGGGTTGGAATGTATTTCACAAAGACGAAAAACAATACTTCGAATTACGTGGAAGTTGTTTACACATTCAATATATGAAAAATTCCTACGATTCTGAATTCGAAACTAGTAACTGATAAATGCTAAACGTTTTCAGCGGAATATATGTTTTTTATATCTTTAGTTTTCGAAGCTTTGCATGCCTTACCGCCCTTTGTATCTTGTGGTGTGATAGGTAATCTTTCATCGATCGTATGTGATCGATTGTGAATGTGAGAATCAGATATATCACTTACGCATTGTTCATCGGCGTCGAAGAAATCCAGGAATTGAAAGAAAAAATGTCCGACAAAGAAAGAAATCCAGTGGAAACGACTTTAGAAATAAAAAATGGCGAATTGTCATCGAGGCAGGAAATTTTTTTTGTTGGGGGGGAGGGGGGTTGTTTATTGATACTTTTTCAGCAGGGACGCCAAAAAATTCTTTGCTTCAGGCGCCAAAATTGCCTGCGCCGGCCCTGATAAAAGCACTAAAAGAAGTAATATTGAAAGAGAATTTTTTTTAGTTGATTCACTTTTTTAATGAAATATGTACAACCGCTATTTTGGAGGAAATAATAAAGATTGTTCTGCTATAATACATACTCCCTTTACAAATGATGTTTGGAATAAAAGGTTCTAATTCATATTTTTGTATTAGTTTTATTTCTAAAATATATAAAATATCAACTGTGTGCTTTCGGATTCAAAAATTATAATTCATATATTTGAAGTCATACATAAATTGCCTTACAAACTATTCAAATATTTTTTTGATGTGGCCTCATAAGTTGAATGGTCTCTGGCACCTCAATCCTGAAAAAAAAATTCAATGTGTTTATTTTAAAAAGAAGCACGAAAATTCAATATTGAATTATACTTCAATGGTCGCAAATCATCTGTGAGGTACATGTCAATTTGCTTTTTCCGAATTTAAAGATTTCTCTATCCTCCTGCAAACCTTAAGTTTATTTATTTACTCAACTCAAGAAAAAACTGTTGTAGGTAAAAAAGAGCATTCTGTATATCAAGACAGCTCTTTGAAATTTGAATTTCAATTACCACTAAGTACTGCTGCTATGTATTCCACATTTAGTATAACGTCGATTTTTCAATTAAATGTACCTTTTCCACAGATATCACTAATACACTCTATTCTGCTAAATGCAAGAGTACCTAATATTGTTTATGTAGATAATGAATATTCCCACATTTCTAGAATAAGTTTTTGCGAACTCTGGCTCGAATCAACAAAGAGGAATAACTTTGGGTCTGTAAAAAATTGTAGCTGCACAAAGCAAAAACACCCGATGAACCTTCATTCAAATCCATCTAATATGCATATAGTGAACGTTTTGACAACAATGTTATCAACGTTTGTTAAACGCAAATAAAATTATGTGGATTAGAGTGTAGAATGTTATGACCACTTTGAACTTGAAAATCTTCATATTCATCATGATTTAAACTTTCAATATGAATACTTACGTTGTTTTTCACTTGAAAGTATTTAAAATACAGTCCAACTTACACATTAGAATTCATCTGAGCTCCCGGTATTGATATTGGGACTGGTTTGGGCTCTTCTGGTATTTTAACAGTTAAGGAAGATCGAGGTCCCGTCTTCCAGGTGTTACTTTGCTCATCTATCACAGAAGCATCTACCACTAAAAGGTACTGGCCACCTCTTGGAAAAGCCAACAAAAACTGGGCAGTGAAAAAGTCTTTGTGCGGACTTACTGTTTGAGTCAATACTAAACTTGTTTCCAGATTCTGATGGATTTAAAAACATAAATTATTATAAAGTCTGTATGAAGAAGATTTCAATTGAAAAAATATATAATAACTACTATTAACAGTATTGAAATTGTAATAGGCTATTTGAAAGTATAACAAATTTGGACTATTTATTGATATTCTCGAAGGTTAGAGGTTAGACCATTAAGAACAAGATACATTATTTTAAAGATGCTTTTAAATATTAGAACCATGAAGAACTCGAATAATTCATACCAATTATCATTTGATGATAAACGAATGTATTGGTCGAAATATTTTGAGCGAATTTGAAGAATCTTTGTGCGAAAATTATAATACCTTCGTTTCTGCATCTTTTCCTTTTGGATTGTTTTGAAATTGGGATGTAACCATCACGACAACTTCCTTTATTTTCCTAAATAGTCCCGGCTTACTACCATGCTGAATAACTCCCTCCACTTTCACCGCCAATTGAGATCCAGCCTGTACGCTAATGAATTCACCCATAACCCTTGGCTGAGGAGAAATTGCCAGTTTTAAACTGGTAGCTTGAAGAACTTGGAAGAAATACCTTGGTATGGGAAGAGAAGCATTAGCCAGCACCTCCACAACTTTTTTCAGAAGGTCTACTTGCTGAAAAATTGAAAAAGTTATTCAAAACTCCTGTTTCTAAGATTTAAAATTTAATAATCAGTATTCGAGCTTCACTCACTTTGTGAGTTATGGTAGCAACGTTTGCATCTTGCGTAATTGCATTTGAAATTTGGGCGGCATTTTGACAAGCTTTGATTAACTGTTGGGACTCAAGTCTAATACTTTGCAAACAAAATTCGATAGGTTCTTCCTTTGCAATGTTCACTCCGCTGCTATGACAAATGCTGTTAACGCATTGTTCCACCAAGCCGCAGAGCTGTTGTAATCTGAAATTTGAAATGCATGAATCCACTGGTTTCAAAAAGCGATAATTTCGATTTTACATTTGCATATTTTCCAGTGTTGCTGGATCAGAATCGAAAGCTGTCTGGTACAGCTTCCAGTATAGTTCTCCGCAGTTTTTGAACTCCACAGCGCACTTCCTCAGTTGATTTGTGATATAACCGTTTCTTTGGAATTCGTCCCTGGTATTCTGTACAATAGTGGCAGCTATTGCAGGTGGAGGTACAATACATAGAATATTACATGTATATATCAATTGCACCAGACATTGCAGGAACTCTGTTCGTATCTTCATGTACTCGGTTTGAAACTGAAGGGTATGAGACGGTGTACTAGCTGCCTGAAAGACAAAACAATACAAGTAATAATATCCTATTATGATTGTTAGAATGGAGTCTCAAGAGCATACATTTTGAAAATAAGATAGACCATAAATACATAAATAATTAGTGTCTCAAACTTCATTAAAAAATACTAAAAGCATCATTAATATCTTCAAAAAGTTAAATAATGTCCCACAGTTATTACCTTGAGAGCCGCTAGGGCTTTATTATAATGAATGATGGCACTATCCAACCTAGTGACCAAGGAATTGGGATCTTCTCCATAAAGTTCTGCTTCAGCTTCAGACATTTCTTTGAGACACACCAGCCAGAAATGAAAATGTTCTGAACTAACTTGTTCTTTTAGGTCACTAAATATGCTTATTGCAATTTTGTGATGGCCATATCTCACTGCAGCTCTTGCTATACAATAGTTTGACCACAAGTTATTGTTTGCGACTACCTATAGGATTAAAGAGGATCATTTACATATGCACACATATTCCACTTTAATATTTAAATTATTCCAGGGTGTAACTCTTCTAATATCACTAAGTATAAAATAACTTGAATTAAAAAGGAGAGTGCTCATAACAATTATAAGTAACATTTTAGTAATTTTTCTTTATGTTTGTTGCTTGTAAAACTTTATTAATAGAGAAAATGTGGAATTAGTATCTCAAAAATGTATGAAAAAAACATAATCTCAAAAATATTTTCAAAGTTTGCAACTCTGTAATTAGGTGCGAAATAATTGTCAGAAAAGGCGTAGTGTAAGAGAAGTTCATAGTGTGAAAAGTTCAGTCCAGAAATGGACCAAAAAATATGAAAAAAGGCATAGTGAAATAAAGGGTTATTAAAACGAATTTTCAAGTATCATCTGATGAAGGACACTTCCTTACCTTAAATATTGAATCTTCAGTGTCTTTGTTCCAAGTGTATCCACTCAATGTTTGAAAAATTAATGTACACAACATAATTTTGGTTTGGATTTGTTGTGAAGTAGGATTTTGGATATCTGCTAAAGCATGAAGTAGAGAAAGAATATCGCTTACGAGTGTAAGCAGAGCATCAGATTTCAATCCTCCAATAGCACCAAGAGTTTCACAAAGAATAATTATATAATCACCTTTAAAAGAATAAAGTCAACTCTATTTTCTCAATCTCATAACTAGCAATCATTCTAAAATAATTAACTTACTGTTGATATTGTCCAACCTGGTACCCAACAGTTCAACAAATGTTTCACAATACTCCTGCTTTGACTCGCACAATCTAACCGCACATTTCAAAGCAATTTTCAATTCAGTTGGTTTCTTCTCATTACTGAATGTTAAGAGTAAAATCAAGGTTTCAAGAGCCGATATGACTTGACCAGCACCAACAACATCAATACCTTCTTTATAACTGAAATATTAAGATTTTCAGTCAGAATTTAAGAGATCAATGTTATAATTACCAGTAACATAAGATTTGGGTCAATATTTGAATTGACTGAGCAGCAATGGATGGATGAGGTGAGTAGCTGTTTTTACTGCAAAGCATTCTTAGTTTTGATCTAAGCGATATGTGGTCATGACACATTCTTGGAGATTCCGTTAACACTTGAATAACTCCTATTGAAAATAAAAACATTAAATATATCTAGGATTAATATAATATTTCTATACTTACGCAAAGTTAAAGTCAGAAATTTCATTTTAGATGTATTTTCAGCAAGATCTATTATATCATTTATAGCTCCGGGGGGCCACAAATGCGAACCAGGTTTTGCCAACTGATATAAATAATGTAGACACTTTGATTGTATTTCCCAACTTGGATGAATTTTCAAATAATGAATTAGAAGATAGATCTAAAACAAAGTATAACTTAAATAAATTATTTTGAATCAATCAATAAATTTACCTGTGTTGGTATATCTACAAGAGTTGTAGCAGCTAGTTGTGTCAATGTGTTGAGTGTAACAAGAACAAAATCTGTGGAAGGGTAGCTTGGTAACAATTTCAGACATAGATCTCTAACCATTGCTGCTGTACTCGTGTCATGATGCATATATTGCAAAATTGGAATCAGTTGCAACTTCATATTAGCTGGAATGGTCTGACCTTGAATCATGTCAGAAACTTTGTTACACATGCTGACTGCAAATGTTCTAGAAAAAAAGGTTTGTTAAAAATTAATTGGTTGATTATGATTTCTTCTCACTTTGATTGAGCAGCAAATTGAACAGCAGCATATATAGCAGCTTCCACTTCAACATTATCATGTGAATCTAAACTTCTTCTAATACTATGATGAATCTGTTGTCTCTCTGGAATAATGGCTGCTACTGCTCCAAATGTTCTTAAAGTTATAGCTCTCCCTATTGGATCGTTAGAGTGCAATACACTGTATACTCTCCTGACAAACTCGTCTACGTTTGAGATTTTATCCAAATGTTTGTCACTCTGCTGGCACACTCGAAGAACGCAAAGTCGAAGAAAGTTGTTCCTAAAAGTTAACTGATGGAACTAATTTCAACAGCATTTTTTTACAATACATACCCCATACGAAATACATCTGCAAGTTTTAATAACGACGCATTTATGAGTATAGGAAATGGATATTTCTCAAAGAGCTTAGGGAATCTTACTATAGCTTCACATTGTTCACCCACTTTGCCAGAACGTAAACCTACAAAAGATTCGTGGTGAACATACAGAAAAATCATTTTATACAGATTTACCTTTATCTAACTCTGTAAGGGCAGAATTAGCATCTTGTTCTGGTTCTCCTAGTCCCGATTCACCGAAGGCATTCATTCTTATTCCCATCATTTTGATAATACTCGAAGGAATCTTATTTTTGTTTTCAGTAGAAGTTGAGGTTATATTTAACTGTCAAATTTATAACGCCGACTAATAATTAAACTATTGTTATAGTTGGTCTACTATGGTTTATAATTATAACATCGAGTTAATATTTTTATTTCCTTTATGGCATCGGCTACTGAGATCATCACCAAAAAAAGTAATTTAGATGTTATATGGGGGAAAATAACAAACGACGAATATTTTCAAACCTGTATTGTTTCCGTAAAATAATTTTGTTAAGCCATACATGATAATGCCACAGACTACTAGTCTTTGATAATGCCCTTACGCCAGTGGCGTCGCTATTTTGCTGCCCCTCCCGTGAAATATCGCAAGTTCGTGCTTTTCTCATTTTTTATATTCTTTGAATAAAATTTTTCATAGTGAAACGCCCCTTTTTAAATTTTCTTCGAATAATGTATTCCAAAATTTGAAATATCTTACATGATACTGAACACTAACTTCAAATCCTGCAGTGTAATTGAGCCAATCATATCTATATAAAATCATAAGCTTAAAAAAATATAGAAATAAAAAAACTATTCGATAAATTATTTGTTTTTATTCTTGCTATTTATACATAATCTCATTCTTGTTCAGAGAAGAAGCAGTTAGAAAATAGTAAAGACGAGTTAGTAGGTCAGTAGGGTACGAAATGAATAAAAGTTTCATTGAAGAGGAAAATTGAAACAAACAAGAGTATAAGAAAATACGTTCTTTTTCGCCAAATTTAGAGGTAACTATTCTAAAATTATCGATCACAACACTCTGTAGACAGAATAGAAAAAAAAACAATTGATTCCAATCTATGTATTCCAACAGATACTTTACACCGCTATATCCACAGGATACAAAGAATAATTACAACAAATTTAGTACTTGACCTAGCATAAATTTATTCACACTGTTTATTCTGCAATATAGAATAACAATATAAAAAAAATCAATAAAAATAACAATAATAAGTTAGCTATGTACAAGCAGAAATTTTCAATAAAAAAATTAAGTGGTTGAAGCTTCTTACTTGAAAAACATTCAGGAATATCATCTCAAAAACTCCAAGATCTTCATCACTTTTTCTTTTTCGAGATGACAAACTGAATGAAATACAAATACAACTTACTTATTAAATACTGGATTCTTCATTTGGTAAAAGTAATATCGAATGAAGCAAACCAATTTGAATTGATTTCTTAATTGGTTCCAACTAACATAAAGTAGGAATTTTTCAATGTTTTCACCTTTTTTCATTGGTCTTCATGAGGCTAGCTACTTATCGCCTATCATCTTCGAAAAAATCATTTAATTCTTAAGGTATCACAAAAATACTCATCATCTTTATTAACCCACAAACATTCAAGTATAGGGCTCGTTTCCCTTCAAAAGGCACTCCCTTAATATCATCGTCAACAAACTCAACTATGAAAAAAAAAAAAAAAATTAAATAACTGTCTCCATTTGGAAAATTCCTACTTTCAAATTGCACTTATTCAATTTAGTTCTCATTCACCCTTTCCTTCATACAAAAAATATGAGCGTTTTTGAAATGAGTTTTGGTAATAGAAAAGTTAGTTGAGAATAAAATAGGCCAGAAAATAGTTGCCAATAACGACCTCGTCCTTTTCTATCGGCTAAACATATTTATTTATGTATGACACTTTAAGCCGGACAATAATAAATAAAATTAATTTAGTATATTTCCATAAGCTAAAATTAGTTTATTTATTTATCTAAGCGAAGGAGACGAAGTTATAGAACTTAGATTTGGTAGAGAGGTGTTAGTGATTGAGAGATTCTGTGATTTTTCTATCTCTTCTTCTACTTGGTTGTTCCTCAGTTCTTGCGTTGTATAAAGGAATTTGTTCCAATCATCGTGCCTCGGATGGGCGAAATTCTGAAAAATTCACAAATGACAAAATGTAATTAATAAACAAATGATAAAATGTAAATAATAAACAAATGATAAAATGTAAATAATAAATAGGACTTTTGAAGCATTGAAATATTGTAATCGAGAGGGAGATGAATTAAACAAAAGAAAAAAATATCAGATGGATATAAAGGGATTTGCAATATACAAGATACAATTCAAAATGGTTATAATGGCAACACTGTATTAATTTTTGACATTTCTTATGTCGTTTGTACTTAGAAGGTTATGCCATTTAATTATAAAAAGATGCACGCTTCAAGAACGTTTGTAAATTATTTAATTGTTTTGTCAAAATCAGTGCTCAATTGTGAATATTGTGAGAAATTCAAGAATAATTCACATTCACGACATTATTCAGTTAATCGGCTCACTATTCGTCATATTGTAGACAAATTTGAGAGTGGTACCAAGTACGGCTCAGTACTCTTGTATTGTTTAAAGAAAATTTACATTCAATATTGTTAAGGCGTGAGGATGTCAAAAAATAGAAAAATATTTTTATATCTTTGGCCAGTTTCAAATTACTTCAATCAGCAAATATCCGACATAAAAGATGATTATTTGGCTTCAATTCTTGACAAACTGCATTTTATAGGCAAATGAGCTAAGATTTACATCAAATTTTTCACACAGACGAAGGACAAAGACCAACAAGTTGAGAACGGCGAACACTTCGCGTTACAGCAGCAACATTCTCTTTGATTCGCAACTTTATGGTCCAAATATGGTAGCCTTACTAGGCCTTCAACGTATTAAAACAAAATTTTACATCACAGAGAAAAAGTGCTTCCCAACTAAAGCAAACAAAAAAAGGAAATCAAAGGCCACCCCAACACAAAATATTTGAAAAAGTGAAAAAACTGCTTACCTCAGACACTTCGTAAACCCATATCCTACCCTGGTTGTCGCCTACTGTAACATGTGTGCCGGATGGCGTCCAAGATACTTTATTCAATGCGGGACATCCCTCTACTACCACACTAGCCGCTGGAACTTCGGTATCCTGATTCAGATTCCACAAATCTAACCTTCCACTACCGTCGACAGCGGCAAAGAGCGCTGGATTCGTCGGTGACCATTTTACATCTAGCACGTAATCTCCATTATCCTCAAAAGAGTAAATAGGTTTCGTTTCCTGCAAGCACAATTTAGCGATAAATAGTTTGTTCTCTAATTCTAAGGCAAATCTGTTCATTCTGCCATACCTTGTAGAACAAAATCATATGAGAATATCACAGTTTAACCCAGAATTCTTGGTTATATTTCATTATTATATGTTGGTATTGGGATCTCCACTCTCACGGATTTATCTATTTTCTGTCAAATTTGAGATACATACAGTTCTACTGACCAACATTTTTCAATGCAAAAATCACTGAATGATATTCATTTATATTCCATGAATTTCAATAATAGTTCCAAAAACTTAAAATTTGCATGGAATTACAAACTTCGACAGAGATTGAATTTTTTTATATTGAGTTGGTTTGTCTATCGTGAAATTGGCAACCACATAATTGTTCTGCAATTGTAAGTAGTGTGAACCCAGAAAAAGATAACTGTTTAACTGAATTGTACTAGAGAGTTTTAGATTGACGTTTCAAACTCATAGCTACACAAGACTGTTTTGTATTGGCAAATACTTGATGCCATTGGACTTGTTCAAGCAAACATTAGCCATTTTATTTTTGCGACAACTAGATGTCTGCCCTGGGCTCTTGAAATATAAATTTTTTCGGATTATTTGTTAAAAAACTCTCTTTCAATAATGATCGTTTCATACTTCAATTCTAACATTCACAATGGCACTAGATACATGAACGAAAAGAATTATTGATTCAATTGTTACAACAATAATCTCACCTTGAGACTCCAGAGTTTTATGGTCCAATCTATGGAGGACGTCAAAAACATATGAGAAAAGTCTATGCCTCCCTGAACAGCGTTGACGCTGATACCCGTTATCGGACCCTGATGGCCTTCGTACAGTTCCGTGATCCCAGCTCTAGCCCCGTGCCTGCAGGCCGAATAAGCCACGCCCTCTTCTCCGCCCAACACGAAATTGTTCACGTCCGAGTGGGGGAAGTCCAGACAGGTCACAGCCACAGGCTTAGACTGTACCTTGTGAAGGTCCAATATCTCTTGCGGTTGCCCCAGCATGTCCAGGGACCACGAACACAGCCTTCCGTCTGTGGATATGCTGATTAAGTTGTGTGCGTTCGTTGTGCCAACAACGCTCATGCAGTAAACTGGATGCTGAAAAAAAATTAAAGTTGAATAAGAGTTGATTTTGATATTCCACACTGTTTGTCACAAATTCATGAAAATCCCTTTAACTGTATATACAAATGATGCAAATTGAAATGTTAAAGCTGTTATGAGTGTTTGCGAACACTTGTCAGACGGACAAGAGGACCAAAGCTGTTTTTAGTACTCTAAAATGAATTTTGCGAGTGAAGGTTTGGAGTTTGAAGACCAAACATGCATTCTTTCATCCTGAAAATCATCACAGTGATCAGAAAAAAAAATTACACTCTATCAACATGTTATAATCTTGACAAGCACACAAATATATCAAATATACAGAATTGGTCCAACTTTCAAGTAATTTTTTTAGGTGTAAGGACCTGATTCAAACATTGTATTAGCGATTTTCAAGTGATTTTGGTTCGACTTTACCAAAAACTTTTTTAATCCAGATCAATTCAATAAATCCAAATGTGCGTTTGTTACTTTCTCATGCCCCAAGGGGCACATACGAACTACATGAAATTTTGCATACAAATTTTTGGCAATTCAAAGAACGACATGGGCGAATTCTTAACTTTAAAATTGAAAACCAACCTTTTACAATAAGACAAAATAATCTTACCGTGTGTGCTGTAGTGGACAGTGGCGTCCTCTGTATTGGCGTCCTCTTCTGTACCCTATTGTCCCAAAGGACTATCTGACCAGAATAAGTACCGCCCAATATGAGATTGGGGTGGAACCTCGCAAAGGTGGTGGACAACACGGAACTCTGACAGTGGAAAATGTACTCCGGGGTGTTCTTTTTAAATTTCGTGTTCCATATCAACACTACACCATCCGGATCGTTGGGTGCGTCCTCGTTGTTGTTGTAAGCTGCCAGGAGCAGTTCGGGATATTGGGGACACCAGTCCAGTGCCGTAACCACCCTGTTCTTCGTCCACCTCTCGTCGAAGAAGGTGCGGTTGAGGGAGATGCACTGATGAGATTTTTCGTCCCTTAAAAATTATGAACCAGTTTAGCAGGGTCGCAACACACCCTATACAGGGGCTTAGATCGACATCTTGAGAACCTATAATAAGCCATTCAGGAAATTATTTATTTTCTGTCGGAAGAACACAGCCCTTCAAAATATTAAAGCGGAATGGCACTTTATTTCAGATGAGATATCCAATGAATTCAATTAATTGATCCCTTGCGAATATGGGTATTCGACAGGGAGATTCGCTGAGCCCCTTCCTGTTTAGTCTGATAATGGACCGCATGATATACGCTCTGAGAGGGAAGAAGGGATTCAGCATAGGGAGCCACAATATAAACATCGTCTGCTATGCAGATGATACGCTTCTTTTGGCGGGTTGTGAGGATGACCTCCAGAGGCTGCTACATCTGTTCAATATTGCCAGCAAACAACACAACATGAAGATATCCAGTGACAAAACTAAATGCATGGTGATAAGTAAGGAACCTGTTCGATGTAAATTAGAACTAGAGGGTGTCGTCATTCAGCAAACAATGAGCTTCAAATATCTCGGAGTTGAAATCACCAGTCACAGAGATCTCTATTCGGAAGTCCAACAGCAGGCCACTAAGGCGGCACAGATAACTGGATATCTGAACACAATGGTGTGGCAGAACAAGTACATGCGCCAGGAAACAAAGGTGAGGCTTTACAAAGCAATGGTGTGCCCAATTATGACCTACGCCGTAGAAACCCGTGCGGAAACAGAGAGAACCAAACAAAAGCTCAGAACGATAGAAATGAGGATCCTGAGAAGAATTTCAGGGGTGACATTGAGGGATAGACAGACCAACAAGTCAATAAGACAGAGAACTGGTGTACAGGATGTTGTCAAGTGGAGTAGACAGAGAAGGAGGGATTGGAGAGACCACGTTGATAGGATGGAGTCAGATAGAATAGCATACATCTGCAAGAATGAACAACCCAGAGGAAGGAGAAAGCCTGGTAGACCACCAAAAAGATGGACTCAAAGCTGGTTTTCATCATCTGCAGAATAGACCAAGTTTGAATGAATGAATAAATAGAATAGACCAAGGCCAAGCAAACAGGGAACTCCCTAGCTAAAAGAAGAAGAAGATTCCTTGCAAGTTATTCAGTAATTATCAAGTGTTTTCGTCTGCAAAATTCAAAGTGCAAATAAGAAACATATAAAAAACAAAAAAATCGATAAGACTATGGTTGCTGAACATAATCTGAAAAACTGGTTATTTCTTTTGACATTTCCTAATATCTTTATAGAAGTTCATTGGAGATTACAAAAATATGAAAATATTCCAAGTTCCATTTGAAATAAGAGAGGTGAGCAAGTCAGGGTAAAAACATTCACAATTCCAGAATGACCAGATTATAGGCTTTACAGATATCGACCAGCCATTACCAATTGAATACTCAGTCTACTGATTGATTAGATGCTATTCTTGTTGGATTAATGAAAAATAATGTAAAGTTCTTAAGCGAAGTGATTCTCATTCTTTGAGACCAAAATCTCAAGAACATAATTGAGGAAGAAAATTAAAATATCGTAGATTCACTCACGACCGATGTCTGAAAGGTTGATCAAGGCAAGTGCTATTTAAACATTAGTTAAAACCATTGTCAACTATCCGATGAGCAAAGTATGATTAGAATGCTCTACGCATTGCTTAACATTGTCTAGTAAACATTTGCTTGACCAATCTTTCAGTTTCGGGAGGTAAAAAAAATTTGAAAAACTTGAAAATATCTAGGTACTTTCTAATTAAAATGGATTCAACCTACAGCCCGTCTTCTCCCAATCCTCCACTATAATCTGTATAGATGTCGATGGACTCACAAAGGGCCCTTTCCATAACCCTGCCAGCCTTATCGATGAAATGTTGGAATTCCTCTGATAATATGATCATCTGTTTCTCTTCTTCGCTCAGTTCTCTCACTGAAAATATAAAAGGGTGGTAATATCACTAAATTACCATATAAAAAATTGCTCAACAATATAAATGAACATTACCAGAATATTAATTTTTCTTAGAAGTAGATTTTACCGGAGAAAACAATATTTTCCAATATTCATTTCTATAGGGAGCATAATCTTTAAATGAAGATAAAATCAATACTAACCTTCTTTGACCTCCTGTTTGGCTTGCTCTTGTTCAACGGCTGTGATGGCGGGTAGGACCTCCTTGACCTGAGGTAGTCCATGAGGCAGGATTCCGGGAGGAAGCTTACTGCCGAAACCCCCCATGTGCGGCAGGCTGCTCTCCTCGTCTTCACCTTGGCCATCGTCATAGGTCAAAACTGTGGTGAATAAGGGGTACGTTCTATCTCTCACACATTCACGCACACAACCACACTCTCATTCGTCTAAAGTTCTTAAGTTTACCGTGACTGCAATGTTGGTACAACTAATCGAGCAGATTTCGAGGTTAGGCCGAGCAAGCAACAGTGAGGTGGTTCAGCAACAGTGAGTAGTTGATGAAGTTCGTGAGTATAATGTAATGACATACTAGAATTGTTGTTGATTTAAACTTTGTATTGTAAACCGACTAAAGAGTAGAACTCATTGAACCACAGTGAAAGTAGGCTATTTGACAAAATTTGAAATCCTCTCATATTATTCAATGATGTTCATTCTATAAAGAAGATCAATTTGCTCAAATTCTCGGAATAACTACAATATATTATTATACACACGCGTTTACTTCAAATTGACATCATGGTAAGTCATGGACCAATTCAATTTTTTTCTCAGCATTTGATATTAAGTTTGAATTTTTTAGAGATGAATATTATTCTTAAAAGTCTGATCTATGAGGAAGTCAATAATAATACTAGCAATTAGCCTATTATTTATAATAAAACTCTTTAGCAACTGAATGACAGTACAATGTGGATTTTAATTTTATGAAAACACAATAAAATAAAACTCTGTATATGTAATTTTTTTATTGCTAAAATCTGAAGACAATTGCAAATTTTTTCATTAACTTTCGATAGAAAACAACCGAACTTAAGATAGGTAGCTTCTTTATCACACTGGTGCTTACTCGACAACAGTAGGAATAGCAAAACGATTAAGGAAGACAGTGAAGGATAGAAGAGGAAAAAACTAGTTTCATTAAAAATTTTAAAATATCGTCGTCCATGCCCCATTTTTTAAATGTATCATTGTTAAGAACCGTTTAGCAGTCTACCGTTTTGTGACGATGACGATAGTTAGTACATGCATTTATGGAAGATGACTACTACAACTACACCAAGCGGGAAAATGGATTAACTTTTAGTAACATGACCAGATTTAATTTTTTTTTAAGACCACGCGAATTCGTTGTTAATGAACTTAAATTTCATTCTTGAAATCTGATTTTTTCGTTAATGATCCCAACATTCAGTTAAACATTTATTCTTAACTATGGTATGAGAATATATTTTCCAGGTTGGCAGAAAATTACAAAAGTAATGTATGAGGGGTGAAACAAAAAAGAGAAAGAATTATCAAATAACATTGCTACACTCCTGGATAGAATTAACGCATTTTATATGAAAATTATTATTGTTAATTGCCACATTGAATGAATTTTCAGATACCTACAATTTTAAACTATTTAGATCACCTCCTCCGATGGAAAATAATCGAAAATACCGTGAGTCCTTAAAATTTTTTTTGTCGGATTGTTACAGGACAATTTATATATGGACTACCTTACTTTCAGTAAGTCAAATATCTATTTCAAGGTAAACGTATCGATTTCAAATGGAACATCCTGTATTTTATTGCATATTCAGATGTATTTTTCAATTATACACTCATTTTGTGTGAGCTCATATAGCTATCTTCAGTAGTTCTCGAGTTATTCAGCATTTCTTAGAAAAAAAAGTTGTCCTTCAACAGTTATTTTTTCAAGAATTGGAGAATCACCCGAGAACTAATCAAGATAGCCATAGGAGACCATACATAAAATGAGCGTAGAATTGAAAAATACATCTGAATATGCAATAAAATACTTACCCATGCGGTACAAAAGATATTTGCACCGAAAGTGTCCTATCAGCAGTACCACCATCACCCGAAGCTCAGCTTGTGGCAGTTTCAAGAGCTTTCTGGTATAAGTCGGTGAAAGCACCATAAATTTCTTTGCCTGAGCAAGACAAGCAGTGTTTCGTAAGAGGGTTAGTCTATTGTCTAACTCTCATTATGGTCTTTTCCAAGACCACAGAAAGGGGTCAACAGGTGTTTAACTTGATGCTCTTTTCGCAAGTTCATCGACTTTTTCATTTTCTTCAACACCACAATGCCCCGGTACCCATAGCAGAGTTACTTCATTGCCTCTGACCAGTTGCTTTATGGTATTACGACACTCCCATGTCAGCAGAGACCTGGTTATATGATTTCAGGAACCTCAGCGTGGCCTGGCTATCCTTAGTGATATAAATATGCGCCCCTTTTGAGGTTTGTTTTAAGACAATCTTGAGCGCAGACAGCTAGTGTCTTGGTTTGTAAAATAGAGGGCTCACTTCCCTGGAGTTAAGAGGTTCTCATTTTAGGTCCTTGTACCCCAATGCCTGTTTCTCTCTTTGATTTGGATCCATGCGCCCCTTTGAGGTTTCTTTCAAGACAATCTTGAGCGCACTTCTAGACAGCTAGTGTCTCGGTTTCTAAAAATAGAGGGCTCACTTCCCAGGACTTTGGAGATCCTCATGTTAGATTCTTATACCCCAATGCCTGTGCCTCTCTTTGATTTTAATCCATCGGTGAAATTGGCATAGACCATATGCAAATTACACTGTAAAAATACCTAATCGGCAATCCAACAGAAAAAACATTAGATGGAAGGAATAAACTTCACGGATGAACGATATAAACTATAAACATTTCAAGATTAAGCAAATTTGAACGATTTCAATAATAATAAAAAAAGTTATTTCCGATACTCATTCGATTGAATGTTACAATTTCCCCAAATATCACGATGGCCAGTTACCAAAAGCGCAAGCGGGTCAAAAGAAGACTGAGGTCTTTGGCTACAGAAGCGGGTGCAAAGAAAATGGTGCCAATTAGTTCTTTTGGACGAGGATCGGAAAGCCACCTACCTGTGAACTCGTCCTCCCATTCTAAACCCGGATTTAGATTGTATTCGTCTTGAGAGGAAAGAAACATGTATCAGTAGGAATAGAATTAATTTTTTTTCAAGGGTAAACAAAAAATTCAGTATGCGACAATTTCGATTTTACTCTCAAAACAACCAGTCAAAATTCGACACAAAAAACAAGAGCTTTACACAGTTCGATATCTCACAAACAATTTTTTATACGAGACGTGAAAGTGCATGCTGTTAATTGTGTGTTAGGGTGTTTATTTTTTTGTTAAAGCCGGTACGGGAAAGAATACACTGTTTATTTGCCGAATATTCAATATAGAAAATGGGCAACATGAAAATTTCATCTTGTTGGATGATACACATTTCCTTGATATGCAGTATATCGATTTGAAAAGATACCATGCAAAATAACAAAAAACAATCCAAAAAGAGTTCAACTTTGGATTGTAGGGGGACATTTTATATGATTCGTTCCAATCAATTTCATCAACCCTGTGAGTGTGATGACAGCAACCCCAAAAATCTTAATTGAGAGAAGGGGTTGTGTGATAAACATCGATGGCCTTGTCAAAAATGCCATACACTTGCTTTTTTTTTGTTAGTATGTACTTCCGAAAAATAAAAAAAGTAGAATAGCCAATGGCTCACTGATCATGAGAGAAATGGATTAGTGGAAGAGGGGTAATTGAATGGCCACCACGCTCCCCAGACTTGACACCTTTAGATGTCTGTTGTGTAAAACAGCTTCGAGTTGTAGAAAAATTAAAACAGTCAACACTTCGACTCAGTTCGTGTTTGTTATTGTTCCCCCCTTCCCATTTAATATTTTAGGGGTGGCTATTATCACGCTCACAGGGTTGATACAAATTGATTGGAACCAACCGTATAAAATATTCCCCTTCGAACCAAAGTTTACCTCTTTTTCTATTTTTTTATTATTTTGCACTGGGCCGAGATATTAAAGGTTTACCTTTTCAAATTGACAGATCATATATATGTTGATAGCGTTGTGGTGAACAAGTTGTTCCAAATTCGTAGGTTTTTTCGGATTTCTCTATTATGAGTAGATATAAACCTACGCAGTTTTCATGATAACGTGCTTTTGGATAAAACCCAAAATACCACCAACAGATTTGCTCTAGTCTAGATGCTATATTTTTTATCATACAGCGTGATTTTAATTTTTTTTTTTTTTAGAAGACATCGACCATATAGGCTCTTCTTGAAGCAGGTGATAGTTGTGCTCATTCTGAACATAGTGTTTTTTTATGAACATAGGATTGGATTTTTTTAATTAAAAATAGGCAGACTTACGAAAACATCAGTTGATATAACAACGAGAATTTTGTCTACGGTTACTTCAACAACATGCACAAAATGATTATTTATTTCGCAAGACATGTGATCCGAAACAACAACAAACGCAATTTATTGACCAAAGGCCAATTGGCCATCGACAGTATTAGTCAGCCAGGTCATGTGATCTGAGACGGTTTGTTTCATTAAAAACGGCATGAACAATCATAATGAACATGTATGGACACTCCAAAATTCATAGGCAATTTGAACAAGACGATTTCAGCAACTTTTTAATGAAGTTAGAGCAAATATGTTTGAGGAATTTTGGGTTTCATCAAAAAGTAGTGAGGTTTCGCGAAAACCACATCAATATCTCCTAATTACCGAGAAACCCACTGAAACCTCAAATGTGGAACACCCTGTACAAGTGTAAATTTTGATCAAAGAATTGAAAGCTGCACTAAAGAAGTTGAATAGCATTCAAGATATACTTATGAAAGGGTGTTCATTTACAAGCGGTATAAATAATAATGAATATCTAATAATTTAAAATCACAATAATTCAAATTTTCCATAAGGGGGTTTGAATTAATTAAGACTTCTTTGAGAGAATGCAAATTGTTTTGGTTGTGGTTAGAACAACTCTTTTTCAAATTTTTGAATGAAATATTGCTACTGCTTGTAAAAATACATCATTTAAAAGATGCAAGACAAAAAAAATTTGAAAAACCAGTTGATTCACAATCAGCAAACGTTCTTTCCCATACACTTATTTACAAGCTTGCAAAACTATGTTAATTTATCAACCCAACACATGAAATAGGCGAAGAATTCCAAATCCAAGTTTATATACACATATCTTACAAAATTTTGACATTATACATTTCGTCGAATCGATTTCCTATCTGCATATTATACCTTCCGTTAATTAAATATAAGCAATAAATATATTACATAAAAAAGGCGAGATTTAGGGAAACAATTCATGCCCAGCAACTATTGAATCGAGAAAAATTGGCCCCTTAACAGACCCTTGGGGAATTGCCTGCATGAAGTATTCTCCTAGATCTCAACCCCTTTTTGACCGGGTTTTTCAATCAATATTTATTTCGAAATTGAAATATTGAAACATTTGAACTATTGTCTGTATCACGCTATTAATGGTTCAGCATGTTCATCCCAACTAATCAAAATGCAAAATACTACTTATTGCCAATACTACTTGATAAATGACAGTGTTGTTTTGGTGATGGAAAAATGGGTAATTGAAAGGAAATTGCTAAAAGCATAGGAATATTCTAAATGTAAATCATAGACTTACCGTAATAGTCTGTCGCATGAGCTGGGAAGAAAGGATATAAAAAATTATTTCAGCTATTCTGTAGCTAATTCAACTACAAATATTTCAAGCAGTAATCATAATATTTGTTCCATCCAAATATTTATTGTTTGATGAAAAACTTTGATATTGATATCCCTTCAATATAAAAAAAACAAGATTTGACTTGTATCTCCAAAAATTCACAAAACAATGCAATTTTTACACTATGGTTTATTATTTCCTACTCAAATACAGAATATCTCGACGTGTGAAAAAAAAAAATTAAAATATGAATACAAAAATGCCAATGAATGTTCAACAGTGGGATTGCAATCGATGCCATTAGTCCCAAAACCCAAATGAAAATTTCAAAAATTCAAAACTATGACTGCTATGAATTTGAGTTAATAAAATAATGTAGTTAATATGATTTTCTTTTATTTGGACATGTAGGTTTCTAATGACGGTGTTTAATTGACTATTCAAAAGCAGGTAATTAACATTAAACTGAATAAAATAATATATTCAGTAGCATCATGGCAATATATTTTTTTATTATAATGTGCTGACAAATTTCTGAGAAAATTTCCCTTCAAAATCCTTAAATCATAGTCAAATATATATTATAAACAAAGGGGATCAAAAAATCATTCAAAAGCTCTTATACTTTCTGTGAAAAGCTCTGAAGGTGAGGGGTTTTTTAGATTTTTGAATTTGCACATTCCAAAACGTAAACTGTGAAAATTTCAGTGGTATTAATATCTTTTTTCTTGAACAATTCCAAGGGTTCATTATTGGAAATAATAGACCAAAATGTAAAGTTATCACAAAAAAAGGACCCTTTCATAATTCATCAACTTATTATCTGTGGAGTTCACTGATCACTGATTGAAATTAATTTATTTTTGCCCCGTCTACTTTTCAATCTTACAAGAAAATATGACATAATCTTGCCATTTGTTTTCAAATAAAAAATATTTCTTTTAGGTAAATATAACAGGTTTCTCAATACTCAACAAGATTAATACATATGAATGAAATATCAAAAACTTGATAATAAATAAGTTATTATTTACAACTTATCAATTACCTATATACAGGAGCATATCATTTTATCGTACTGTTAATATAATAGGGAAAGGTTTCTATCATGCTTCTTTTTTATGTCTTATATCTCAACCGATCTTCATCCCCAGTTATTATTTATTTTTGAAATATTGTTAATATTTGAGTTCAATTTCTTTTAATTCCACCTAACAGTTTGAAATTGATCTCACATGCTATCAACTGCAGAATTCATATAAACTTGAAGTAGAACAAAAATGGAATCTTCCTATAGTCTAAACAATTAAAAGCAAATTGAGGTTAGAAATTAGAATTACGTCATTTACCAAAAAGCATTCTGACAGGCATGAGTGCTAATTTATATACATTCAATAGTGCAATATACTTTCGAACAAAAACATCCATCTATATACTTGTTTTTGACGTGCACTATACCTTTTCGAGGTCTCCACCAGTCCTCAATGTAGCCTTTAAGTGGGGTAGAAGATGAAGAAGATCCTTGTTAGCAACGCATATAATAACATATCACAAGAAGTAAAAACTTTCCATTATTTTAAACCAAAAATATGATGAAATGAATTTATTAAGAGTCCAAAAATTTTGCAATCAAGACAGTCTCTTATCATCACACGAAAATCCAATGGTAAAAATTTCAAGGCAAATTTTTTTGAAACAACTAATAGTTAATATAAAATTAGTTAACGTGGACAGAAAGTGCAAAACGAATTTTATGTACTCTTAAGATATCTCTTCAATAATGAGTTAAAGAATCGTTTCATCACTATTTACTTTAAACAGTAGATTCCGTTTATTATGACTCAATATGACATTTAGTTTTCATTTGAAACTCCTTCTAACAGTTTTTGGATTCAATGACTGTTATTAGAATATGAAGAGAGAACAAAAGCAAATGGAAATAATTTTATTTCTTGTAAAAAATATTGAAAAAAGTATGTTTTTATTTATATTTAATATGTATTTTTAATGTAAACTGAAATTCTTTCAATTTTTCATCAAAAGGCACGTAAAAATGCCTTTCTATTAAATTAAATCCATAACAAAAATTTAAGGTCCTTTTATTTTTTTTAAGATTATATATGATGTCTGGTTAACGTGGTGTAGGTTATTTCCATTGAATTCATTATAAGCGGATTCTACTGTACTTCTGTTAAAATGAATTGGATATTCCCTTAAAATTCTGAAATATTTTAATTAGAAATTATTTCTGAGTTGAGAATTTATTTGAAATATGTTTAATTTATTCAGGTGCTTATAACTAAGTTTCTTCTTCACTATTTTCTAAAGTCCAGAAGTCCCAAGCATATAATTTTGTACAATATTTGCTGTTATCCAGCTAATTTAGTATTATGAAATTAATTCATACTATAACTATAAATCCAATGAGAATGTTAATAGATCACTAGATATAAAAAAGTTTCCAATTGATTTTCTTCAGCCAAACAAACAAATTAAAATATTCAGATGTAAATACCAGATTGTATATTCAAAAAATTAATGCCTTGATAAATTGTAACTATAATAAATTCAAAATTTCAGTCTAAATACACCTTCCACATGAGATAATGGAGTTAATTCTTTTATATTGATCAATTTTCATTTCAGAACTGTTTAAATCATATTAGGTTAAATCAAATATTTGGCGAAAAAATTATCAATTTCTTGAATACCCACCAAACTACCAGATCAATCTAAAAACCCACGTAAAAATGAAAATTGGCAAAGAAAAAACTAGACAGTATTCTAATTCAATTTTTTCAGCAGATACATCAAGAAGTGGATTTTTCTTTAAATACTTCGATAATTCAGGAATTAAATTAAAGAAAATTGAAACATATTTACTGCCAATTTTCAATTTCCAAAAGTTAGTAGCTAAGTTATAACTCCTTCCAAATCAAACCTTTAATTGTAGCTACAATTTCAAGATTCTAAGATGTTCTCTATTTCATATTTACACAGTATTTGAAGAATAAATCATTGTTAAGAAATCAACTCACCATCTCTCTCGTGACTCGAAGCGGTGGTTTGAGTTTGCTTTGTATAAGAAACTATTTCTTTAGGTGGAATGTTTGTGGTTTGTACAGGCACAACAGTTAGTTGTACAGGTTTTTTCTTAGCATTTGGGACACTGAAATTATGTGGTAATTACTGGGATAGCCAATTAATATTGAATTTAAAACAGTATCAATTGTGAATATGAAATAATAAATAAATAATATGAAATAAAGTAGGGATTCACCTATTTGTTAGACTATTTGGTTGGAGTGAGGCATCAGGCGTATGATTCCGACTTTGTTCTGGAGTCAAAGAATTGGCACTAGATATGCTTGAAAGTACATCTGACAGCGGAGCAACCCCTAGAGAACTCAACATCTCATCCAGTTCTTTCCTGTCGCCTCCAGCACCAATAAGAGTGCGTGTAGTGGCATCTTCAATATCCTTCTGCTCTTTTTCACGTCTTATCCTGCTTTTTTCTTCCCTCAAAGCCTGCAATTTGGCCTTTTTCCTCTCTATTTCTGCTCTCCTGTCTGACATTTTCGTCCTAATATGGAACATTTTAAAACGGGATGTTATGAATCATCTATAGCAAAGTTCGCAGGTAATTAACATCAAAAACACTTATACCGGTAGTCTGAATTGCGAACAATCAAACATCAATAACCACAAAAAAAAGGCAAGAATAGACTTCGATGTACCTTTTTTGTCTAAAAGATTATCGATTTGCAGCGCTTAAACATCAAAACTGGGTTCGAGGCTCTGATACTTACGTTCTATGTGGATGTATGTCTATTTAAGATTGCACTTTGACAATGTCTCAATAGTAATTGGAATATCTATTGATATTTTCGTGATTCACTACGCCCGACACTCACAACCACCATTTCAATTTTGTTCACCTTTATTTTTTATGACGTCATTGACGTGAATAATTTGACATTTGATAGTCAAAGTGACGTTTCAACTTCTATGTTTTATTCTATAAAAAATTATTTTATAAAAAATGGTCTCAAATTTATGCCTTTGAAAATATCAGGAATTTTGAATAACCTTTCGCAATAACTTTATTCACTTCTTTTGAATAACTCCTATAAAAATTTGTAGAATGGGCTATTCCTATAATATTTTTTCAAGACATCTCTACAAATTGGGTTAATAGATAATGAGAGTTTTTGGTTGAATTTCGTTAAAATTTAATGCCGTCATTAAAGTTTTAATCATCCAAGAGAGTGAGCTAATTGGCTACCTACACCGTTTAATGAAGGATTAAAATTTTAATGATCGTTCCTGCAACTGATGAATGTAAGATATCAAAAACTACTTAGCTAAGCATACTGAACAACAAAAATATATATTTTTTTTATGTTACTTTCTCTTTTTGTTCACGCATGAAGTTGCGTCAACAATGGTTACTATTTTATCTGCCAAATTCAAATTTCATTAAATCTGGAAGAATTCTTCCTCATTTAAAAACATTTGAATATCAATAATATGGTGGGTTAGGTACATAATAAATCAGTAAAATGAGTCTTATTTTTCCCCTGATCAGGAAATTTGAAGGAACGCATCTTCATCACCTGTATTTACTATCGATATTCTTTTGAGTTTTTTATAATTCTTATACTTATCAGCACAAAACTTTGCAAGAGGCTTGACATTGTGTTATTTTGCATTCAAATGCAAATTTTGATCTCGATTGAATCTGCTGTTTTGAAATAAGAAACCAAAATTCTGAACGGCCGTATTTTCGTTCTGGAGTGATCGTGTATAGTATACGGACGGATGGATATTATTGAATTTGAATAAGGATTTGTAATCAATGAGTTGAATCTTACATTTGAGACCGTTCTCAGCTCAAAATTCGAAAATTACAGACATTATGACGAAATGATAGAATGATCTGCTCAGGGAACGAGCGCTTAAAGCCATGATCTGCGAAGCTTCCGCCTTTTCTCAGTTCTTCACACAGTTGCAAGAAAGTTCATTAAAATTTAATGCCACATTAAAATTTTAATTCTCAAATAAACGGTGCAGGTAGCCAGTAGGCTCCTCCTGCTAGAGGATTAAAATTTTAATGACGGCATTAAATTCCTGCAACTGGGTGTTAGTCTCTTGTTTTGGTTTTCATTTTCAGTCCAAACAGACGATAAGTCCATACTCAACCTATTCTCCAGATTTACCAGACGAACCTTTAGCAATATTTTTGAACTTTTGTTGAGCAGCTGGTTACCATCATAATCCGTTAATATTCGTTAGTCATCAATACCCCAATAAATAAATGGAATCGTTTTGCCTTCTCTAGGTATTTCTTATTCATTCATGACGTCATCGTTAATCTGGAACTATACCTTGCGCAAAAGTATAAAGCGAGGACAAGCACATGTGTACTTTTGATGCGACGTTGCCAACACTACAAATTTTTCGTGGATTTCTATAAATTTCTCATGTCAAGAAAAAACAATCTCAACATATATTTCCGTCATTCATTGATGAATTTTTCGATTATTATGTTATCATGTGATATGTTTGAAGTATGCCCAACCCAATTGAAACAAGTTATCGAAAGCTTTTCAACCTAAAAAAAAAGGCAAAAACAAAATACAACTCTACTTTCGTTCTCCTAATATCACTAATTCACTTCGCATAAGAGCTTTCCGAAAAAATGATTTTAGTTACCTTTAGTTTTATATTAGATAATTTTGAAAAGGTATTTTATAACTTCAAAAGTATCTTAGATATATCTTCATAGATACAATATCTGGGGACACCTATTATATAATATGTTTCAAAAATACTATTCAAATTTATAAGAGATAAAAGTACCTATCTTATAGTTCATCTATATTCTAGAATCTAGAAACCTCTACAAAATATCTTTGACATTTCAGCTTCGCATTACCTATGTCACTGTTTTGTCTTGGATGCCATTCTGTATGATATATCCATGAGAAAATGATCCTTTTTTTGTCTATGGATATATCGATTTGTTCTGTATATATATTTTTTTGATAAGTATTTGACAGTAGATAGGTTAGTGACCCATATCTCTATTACTTATTTTGGTATTCGCTTTGTTAATGATACCAAAACATGTGATAATATTATAAATAAGCACTGAATATGTCCATAAAGCAAAAGGAAAGCGGTTGTAAATTTTCCTTCTAATTAAATTGTAATGATTGTCATCACCTAAGTAAAACTCTCGTAAATACTGGCAATGCTGCTAAAGCTCATCAATGAAATTATTAAAATTGCCTCTACGAGGAACAGGAGAATTCTTGACAGTTGCATTTCGCATCTGGAGTACCGAGAAAGCAGTGTTATGTGATAGTAGCTGCGTTTTTCCGATTTGTGATCGACTTTAATAACAAATAAGAGACCTGACCTAAATGTGTTTTAGTTGTGTTTATTTTAGTGCTCATTTTCTAATTGATATAGGACGAAAACTGTGAACTATACTAGTTTCGGAAAATTGCTCTGATATTATTTTAAATCTCAATTAGGTGAGTGTAATTTTGAGATTGTCTATCATGTAGGATATGAACCTAATATAATTGCTATAAATATTGATGCAATTTTGTTTGCGAGTATCTAGTGTTATCAAAAATATCTGCTCGTCTGCCAACTTTTTGATAACTTACAGATTATCTTAGCCTCAATTATACTATTACATTGTTACCATTTCTATATCCTGTGACTGAATTGAATTGACTATAATAAATACCGGAGTGTTCCTAATAAGGAATGGTTAATACTTGCTACGCCCTCTTGACTAAATGCATACTTCCTGTATTCATTATAACCGAATTAAAGTCCCATCTGTAACTAGAATTATATGTATTAAATCGATAAAGAAAATCTAACAATCAAGTCACGAACTAAAGTCGGTGAAGTTTGAATTCACGTAATGCACGTAAACGTGTCATCATAAATTTGTTTATTTTGGAATAATCGGTTCCAAAACTTACAACCCTGTACCATTTTGTGTCCAGGCACAATGCCAAAAGACAGGAAAGGATGTATTTCCAGTCTTTAATGATTTCCAACATGCGATTTTAGTAAACCCATTCCGATACTTTATTACTTTCGTTTCACTTGCGAATTTGATGTGAACTGTTCGGTACCAATATAGAATGATGGTAGTAGAAGTTGGAATCAAATTTCAATTGGTAATTTCTCTAATTTCTTACGTACTTTCATTTATGCTTGGAAAGTAGAAATTCGTTATAGAGCTTTTTGTAGAAGATGTGAAACGTTGGATCTGACATACAATAATATAGGTATTATAATTCAAATTATGCAGTTCGTTTCAGTTTTCTAAAGGCGATTTGTTTTACATGCAGTGGCGTAGTGAGAGAGGCAAGGGGGATCATCATGCCCCAAGCGCTACTTACAAAGGGACGCCAAATTGTCCGCAAAACAAAACACTGCTGGATAATCTCTATTTTCATTATAATGGTGTCGCTAAAAAAGTATTGTGCCCCTGGCGCAATTAAAGCTCGCTACGTCACTGTTTGTATGAAGGAATAAAAACGCGAGAATTTACCTATCTAGAGACAAATTTCTCCTGTTCTTTGTGAACTTCTCAATTAATATATTTTATTTCTTACGTCTCTGTGAGAAAATCATCTGCATTATGTTCCGTTTTTATTTGAACCACTTATGCTACAACTACAACAGCACCTGTAGAATATATATAGCAAGTAGCCAAAATAAATGTTTTTTTTTATGGCAGTTGATTATTTAAAAGTCAGCTTGATGGTGTTGTCGAAATTACTTTTGTTATTACGGTGGCAGATCTACTCACGCGGAGTTTAGAAATCGTTTAACGTTTGGTTTCTTTATAGTTTATATTGATTTTGTCAATTTATCTTGATTATATAAGATAAGAGAAAACATTTGAAACCGTCATTTTTCAGAAACACCCCGTAACTCGAGAACGAATCAAGATATCTATGATCTGCTTTCTTCTTCTTCTTCTTCTTAATTTAAGCCTAGGGCTTGTATATTCCACTTTAGTCCTCGGTGGAGGTAGATATCCAGGAGTCTTTCCAGCGATCTGCTTTCTGCTATCTTATATTCGAAATAGAGATCCGGGGGCCCTTAAAGATTTTTTTTCTAAGTCTTATAGTTTTTGAGATGCTTTCAGTGAGCATTGAATTTGGGACACCCAGTACAATCTAGATCCGAACCTACTCTGAACGTTTTAAGGTTTTACTGTTCGATAGTTGTCGTGTTGACGGCCGGAAGGATAGAATCGAATTTGAGGACGGATTCGTCATTAGTGAATCGAACTTTATCGCTTGTTACCATTCCCGTATCAAAATTCGAAACATTGTAGCGATCTAGGTATATCTACTCGGTAAAAGAGCTAGAATGGAATATCTACTCCTCATCGCTTGATATTTTGTCATTGATGGATATTTTTTATTAGTTCCTTTCTGTGAGGTAGAAGGCAATAGGTAGGAACCCAGTATGAGAAGTCTCCTTATTATCACCTACTAAATATTAATTTTCGAATTTTCTACTTTATATGAATATATACGTTTATTTAGGTATGTATATTAATTATCGATCCATTTTTCTGAAGCAACCATATATTTCTACCAAACCTTGAAACATTTAATTGTAATTAAAAACTTCACCTCCAACCGGAAAGTTAATTTATGGCTAAATGTAAATTGGTTGAATTCCTGATGATATCATAGATATAACTTCATATTCTGTCGCATAATTTTATACAAATATCACTCCTATTTTCTGAAGACATCTGAAAAAACAACGATAAGCTTATCTGTTCTTATTCTTTCTTGAGACGTTCGATAAATAACATCGAGTGATTCAAAATAATAAGTTGGAGTGAATAAGGACGATATTTCCATTGAATTATGTAGTGTGAAACCAGCTTTACAATTCTACGAACGGAAGAGTACTTTGCGATATCAAGTTTCTGCAGATACGAGAAAATAAAATAATGAAGCGATCTCACAAACATTGTATTCACAAATTAGATAGTATGTTTGTTTCATTTGTGGATTGCTAAACAATATCGTATTTCAAGGTTTCTTCATTTCTTGCTTCCTCACTTTTTTACATTTCATTTCTCTAGAAACGCAAAAGCGATCGTAATCCTTCACCTTTCTAAAGTAATAATGAGTTTAATCAAAGCCCTCTTTATAGAATGTACACATATTACACAACTGTTCTTTAGAATAAATTATACAGGGTGATTCATAAACATATGACTTTATTTTGTGAGCGGATTCCTTAGCCAAAAATAAAGCAAGTTTTCTAAATTCTAATTTGATTCTCCATATATTCAATATGTACCTATATTTCCAATGTCATCAAGTTATAAATGTTTTCAAATATGATACTTTTTATACTACACATTTTCAAAATGTGAAAATTTCGGGAGAATATGTTTTGTTTAGTTTTTGAAATGTATATTTTGAAATTAGATCAATTTATTTTCAGTCTGATTCTTTCAAATTATTTGTTCTACTCATGTATCTTTTAAATGCAAATGTCTCAGTGTTTTACTAGGAATTGAAAATTTAGCCTTGTAATTGCAAATAACAATATAAAGGTACCAATTTTTGGACAAAGGAATAATACATTTAACAAAATATTTATTAAATTTCTTTAAACTAAAAGTATATACTAGAACTAAATGTACAATATAATTGATTGTAACTACAACATTAAAATTCCTATAGCAAAAAACTAACAATTTTTCTGTGCTCTTGTTAATCTATCTCAATTACTTCTTGTTTGACACGTACATTTGAAAATTCTTCAGTTTTTTCCTTTTTGACTGGATATTTTAAGGCTGTAATATTGTGACTGTTAACTACACCTCTATTTATGTGAACATTTGAGTTCATATTTTTCTCTCTTTCTTTCTTGGATAGGAACTCTTTCTTTATTGTGGTTCTAGGCATGCGCATGGTTAATCTCTTTCTCTTTCTGCGTGTGTTCTGTTCCTGTGTTGGGGGATTTGATGCTCGAGTCTCCTTCCCTCTCTTTCTCTTTCTGCGTGTGTTCTGTTCCTGCGTTGGGGGATTTGATGCTTGAGTCTCCTTGCCTCTCTTTGGCAGTATGTTCTGTTGATTTTGCGGAGCTTTAGTTTTCTTCGTTCTCCTTGTCACTAGGTTCTGTTGATGCTCAATCGATGCTTTAGTTTTCTTATTTTTATTTTGAATATTTGAGTTTCCTTCTGTTTTTATAATGTGCATAACCTTTCTTAGTTGATTTATTTTTTGGTTAGTAGTTTTCCCCCCATTTTTTGGAGTGTCATCAATTTGTAGTTGTAATTGCTTCAAAGCTTGTTTTTTACCTATACTATTCACCAATTCCAATGAATCCTTCAAAATTGACAAAAAATTGCTTAGTTTTTCTGTTGTTGTTTGGGAAGTTGAAGGTTTTCTTATTCTTGTATTTCGGACATTTAAAGTTTCATTAGATTGAAACATTCGATCAGAAGCAAGGCCATCATTATAGAAAACTTTATTAGATGCGATATCCATCAACAAATTGTTTAGATTTTTACATTCCCTGCGGCTATTTGATGTCATTTCTTTTGCTACAATACTTCCTATTCTGGATTGAGTTAGACGAATAGCCTCAGTTTTACCTCCCCAATTAGCCATTTCAATCATATGTCCTCGAAATGTGCCTTCCCTCATTTTTTGATACTGGTCGTCATTCATTTTGGCTGTATATAGTTGATTTTTACTGTTTCGTAAACTTATTATAAAAGAACTTTGATTTCCAATAGTGTTTCCTTTTCATCCAGACCATGGATCTATAATAATATTCCAAATGTAATACCACACACACTAACATACTTAATTACTTTTTGGTATGATTATTTTTTCTTGAAAATCATGCCCGTTGGAGAAAATAGAAAAGCGACAGTGCTTACCTTCAATTTCAATATCATTGATGGAATACTCATTCACAATTCGTTAATATACGCTTGGAATGCTAAATAGATTGTTCATTTCAAGATAATTCAGTAATGGAAAAAATAAAATTGATTCCGATCCTGATGTCAAATTACAAATGAATATGTTGATGTCAATTTCAAACAGGATTGGTCTTGTTTTCCGACAAGAGATTGGTTAGTCTCATAGCCATAGAATAAGGTCTATGGTCACAACTTTGATTTTGATGAGCCAATAAGATGGCTGACAGCAATCACGTGCAGCGCGCCATAATATATTTTAAATGTTAGGTTTATTTATAGATTTCAGTAGAAATGAATTTTATAAATATTAAATTATGAGAAATCAAATTGTCGTTAATTTTTTACTTTAAAATAGGTTAAACGACAACAACAAATTACACACCAGCTAGAATAATCTTTACTTTCTACTTTGATCATACCTCATTACATCTATAGTGAGATAATTTTGAAATATATTAGATTTATAAAAATAGATACGCAAATTTAAAATCGTGCCGCTTGACTTGCATAGTCTGAGATTATGTTTGATAATTAAGGAATCTTATCAAAATTGTTTAACCCAACTAAGATAATCGCAAAAAAAATTTTAATAAAATATTTGTGGAAATTACTTTGTTTTATTTTATTTATAATGAATATCCGCTAAGTAAGGACCGAATCTTTTAAATGATATTATTTTAATATATCACGTTATGTTTTAGAACATATTCAAAATGACGGAGACTAAAGATGAAGAGCAAGTGGTGATGACGCCCAAAGGGAAAACTGCCAATTCCACAACACTGATAATAGAAAGAAAAAAAATTCAAAAAACTGATGAAAGAATGCATGTTGCTGGTGGTCAACATACAGGAATAGTTATAAATAAAGAGGCAGCAACAGGTACAATACAAATTACAAATCAAATATCGTTATCGTCTTGACTGGATTCTCGTTTCAGAAAATGGTACCATAGAACCTGCTCACTTATCACTAGAATTCCGGGTATTTTTAGTCAGTGCTCAAACTGGAAAACATACCCAAGAATCGAGAACTTTGAGGTTTTGGTTCCGTGCAGCACCAGATACAACTGACCATCCTTCCGAAGACAAACAAGCAAGTGTAGCACAAGAGTTTTTCAAAGAGTTAGTTTCACCAAAAGATTTTCCAAGAGGTAAAATAAAATGCCTAAAAACCGATATTAACGTTTCTCTATATATCCTTTCTTATAGATTATGTAGGTTTCATAAAGAAAATTATGAAACTTATGCAACACAATTACAAAACAATAAAAATGATAGAAGTAGAACTCAAGCAATTGGAAGGAGAAGCAGTGCCTGTTCGACCACGTAAGTTCACTATATCTATTTTCTTGTAATCTCAAATGTTTTAACACTTCTTTTTCCTTGAATATGATACATTGCTATGTGATAA
This sequence comes from Harmonia axyridis, assembly GCF_914767665.1. Classification (NCBI taxonomy): domain Eukaryota; kingdom Metazoa; phylum Arthropoda; class Insecta; order Coleoptera; family Coccinellidae; genus Harmonia; species Harmonia axyridis. The sequence goes on from NC_059501.1 coordinate 72,648,158, forward strand.
TACAAAGAATTCAACTTTTCTAGCTGGGACTATAATACTTCGATTCGATTTGAGACAGTTTAAAACAGGTTTGCTTTGTAGAGGTGTTGTATTTTGGACTTATTAACTGCAGAAGAATCTTCATTAACAATTCAGCTTCCATTTTCATCTAACACCACTTCCGCAATAATGATATCTGTTTTTTGTCATTGCATACATCATTGTAAAATTAACGAATTCCTCTAATAAATACAAGTGATCAAGGAAAACCTCAGTAACAATCAAAATTGTTTTTGAATGAATGAATGGTTCTACTTGTTGATTACCAAAGTTTTCAAGTGCTTCGAATTTTATTTATTTTGTTTATTTTTATTGCAGTCCCTTTTGGAAACCATATTTCTAATTTGTTTGTAACGTTGAATTTCTATTTCAGTATCTGCTGAAGAACCATTGGATAATATTAAACTACTGACTGTTGAGAAAGTTTTGGATCTAATTGAATCAGCTTATCCAAACCCCATTACAATACAGGATGTTGCAAAGTAGGATATATTTTTTATTTTCAATTATGATCAATCTGTACTAAGTAATTTTCTTAATTTTTATTGAGATCTAATCTAATTTATTTATCCAACGGAGGCGATCCATGACATACAGTGGAGAGATGATATTGGGTAGGTGAAAACTCACAGTCAAACTCCACCAAATACAAACTTTATTGAGTGTTATATCAAATGGGACATGTTTCAAGGGAACAATCCCTCATCTTCAGCCAGAAAAAGGTCATATGTGGTGGAAAAAAACAACAACAATGAATATATGCGAATATTAAAATGTCATGTCAGGCGTCACACGTGCATGGTCACAATTTTTATTTTTATTAATTGACACTTTGTGGACAGGAATGTTATTTTCACCCTAACATTGGGGGACCCGCAAGGTTTTTGCGGTTAAATTCCTCTTTGTTTTTGTTATTTTTAATATTCGCATATATTCATTGTTGTTGTTTTTTTCCACCACATATGACCTTTTTCTGGCTGAAGATGAGGGATTGTTCCCTTGAAACATGTCCCATTTGATATAACACTCAATAAAGTTTGTATTTGGTGGAGTTTGACTGTGAGTTTTCACCTACCCAATATCTAATTTATTTGTCGGTTATTTCTAAACTCTTTCACTTTTAGTGATAATGGATGGGATCAAGAAGAAGTTGCTCATCATTTAGCCGAATTGCAATCCCGTAATTTGGTTAAAAATTTAGAACATGGTGCTTTTACTAGACAACAATCACAGGATGTTCAAGTCACTATAGTTAAACAAATGCCTACAATGGCTAGCTCTAAACAACCTACAATTGCCATTATTACTGCCCAATATTGTGAGAAATTAGCTGTTGATGCCATGATAGAGAATAAGGAAACTTTTGTACGATATACCACAGTAGGTAAGTTGAAATTTAGACTATTGTTGTTTATGTAGTGTTTTTTGTATTTCCTGAGGATGCAAATTTTGAAGTTTATATTATAAAACACAGGTTCCAATAGTCCTACAGGTGATGGTTCAACTACTAGATTTGGTAAGAACGTAATTGTTACAAAAAGGAAAGGTGCACATGTTTGTGAAAGCAACACTTTTATGTTCCTCCATATGATTCACATGTTTGTCCTTATAAACACCTGTATATGTATATATATCGATAAGCATACATTATCTGATAAGATAACTTCCCTACAGAGTTAAAAATATCCATATATAATTAAGCCATTTTTTCTAATTTTTGTACATAACAAACAAAATTCATATGATGATTTTTATGTATGAAATAAATATACTATTTTGAATTGTTAAACTATTGTTTTGGGAAATCCGATTTCTCAGAATCCTGAGAAATCAGATTCCTCAAAATATTTATTTAAAAATTCGGTAATCGTCATAAAACCCGTTTCAAACAATTCAAAACTGCACTATGAAGAATCGTAATCACTGTTTTATGTATGCGCATGATGAGCACTTCAGATGTTGACCAAAGTAATTATGCATTATGAGGAACTTGTCGTTATTTTGTGAAGCAATTTTTACTGAAACAGAGTGGTACAAGATGGCTGAATTAGGCCCTTTTAATGGGGAAGTTCCACTTCTGTACTAAATAGACAAAAACTGATGTCGGGGTCTGAGGGCCAATTTTCGTGAGAAACTCATTGGCGAAAACCGGTGTGTGAATAAGACTTCAAACTATAATAAGGCAGTCCAGATCACAAGTCTTTTTAATGGTGTCGGTTGGCCCAACCACTTGATATTGTCATTGATCATAAGTATATGTCTCGGCCAATGATCTAGTTGTGACAGTAATTTTCAGCTGCATTTTATATTCTTCTTTTGAATTTGTGATGTTTAAAGTTCATAAAAAAGAAGCATGAACATGTTAAATTCAGACACTATCTCTGCCATGACAAGACCCACAGCCAACTAATGCACGTAATAATAATTTTCGTTTAGTTTAAGCTCAAATTATTCTCCACAGTTGAAAATACAACCCAAATATTCAGAGGAAATCACAATACAACAAAAATACCACTACGTGCTCTTACGACAACATGCCACTCGCCTCCATATTGAATTTTATTTTTGATATCTCTCTAGATTGTCTAATATCAGCCATCGTCTATTTAATACAGAATAGGACTATTCTTCAAAGGTGTTCATTTTGGCTCACCCTGTTCAGTGTTCCTCTCATCCTTTAGAAAGTGAATTCATTCAATAACACAGCAATATTAACAAAGTACATATTCACAATTAAATTCGATAACAATTTTTTTGTTCAATGTCTCATTATCATCTTCAATTTGCTTATTGTACGAACTCTCGTTTTGCTTTGATAATCTGCATATTACTCTTGATGCTGTTATTCATATATTTATTTTTTCAGGAGAATCCAATGTTTACACTCTCGGAAACATTGGTGCTCATAGAATAGTTTGTACAAAATTGCCATCTGTTGGACATACCAGAGAAGCAATGACGGCTGCCGGTAACACCACAACTAGACTTTTAGGAACATTTCAGAAAGTAGACTATGTCTTCTTGGTTGGTGCTGGTGGAGGTGTGCCACATTATACAGACTACAATAAGCATGTTAGGTTAGGGGACGTTGTAGTTTCATATCCATCAAAGGATAAGTAAGTATCAGAAGTTGTTATCAAGCGTGCCAACCTTAATAATATTTTTTTAAGGAATATCTATTTCTACTGTGAAAAAGCCAATCTGAATGAGAAGGAATACGATTTTGAGTACAAATCTTATCGACCCAACAACCTCAATTTACAAGATATAGCAGCTAACCTCAAATCATCAGCTGCTAATGACACCAAGGTGACACCCCCTTGGGTGAAGTACATACAAGGGGCTTTGAATATTCTTAGGTCATCTCCTGAACCAGACTTCAGGCCTCCCAGTTCTGACACTGACAAATTATACATGAATATTGGAAACAAAGATATAATTGAAGTTGCCCATCCTCTTCCTCAAGATAAATCTGTCAGAAGGTATTATTTAATCAATATTTTATCAGATAATTTCTCTAATTCTGTGGTTATTCCGTTCATTCTTCCACATCTTGTAGAACAAAATCGTGCGAGAATATATCAGAAACGCACAGTTTTCATGGTTATATTTTATTATTCTATGTTGGTACTCCGAACTTTCCGCCTTGGCTTTATCTGTCAATTCATCAATTTGCCCTAAAGAAATCAGTTCTGCCAACCAACATTTTTCAATGCAAAAATCACTAAAATATATTTATGGAAATATTTCATTAATTTCAATGAAAATGCAATGAATTAGAGAAAATAATGTATAATACTCTTACAGAAGGCTCATTCTACCACTCGTTCATTCCAAAACTCTCCACTTCGTGGCTCGTTTTTGAATTTTGAACTCGTGGAAGAATATCAATACCTTCTGCACTTGTATTATAAATAACTATTCTGTTATTATCGAAATTTCTGTTATTATCGAATTTTGATAAGTATTTTTCGTAATCTTCATTTAGTTGAGTGTCTATTGTTCTTATTGCTGCTTGGATGCAACAGGAGATTGACTTTCAGTAAACCACCAGCGTGTTATATAAGAAAACCGAAAGTTTCTCCAAGAATAAGAAAAATTAACTCGTTATTTTCTAGGTTTGATAAAGACATAAAAGCCTTTTTCACTTGCAGCGTAAGAGTTTTATTTTATTGAGTTCAGTAATAATTTAATCACTGCAGTAGTAATTAGATCTACACATACATTCTTTATAAAAAATGATTTTCGAATGATAGTATATAAAACCATCTGCGTAATTGCTTATTCTAAAGAGCACTGTAGCCTAATGAAGAGTGATTTGTTGAGTGCTTGTCCAATATGAAAAGAGTTATCTGCGGACTCGGCCTATATTTGAAAGCTGAAGTATACACTTGAACCCAGGAGTTTTTTAATTAACAATATTGTCATCATTAGAAACTACAGATTACTAACTGAAATTACAAAACATTCAAAATGATTAGGGTGCTCCGCTGTTAGTCAATTTTATTTTCCCTACCGTTGGCTAGAACTTTTGCCTACCTATCCTTCCTCATATTAGGCAAAGTTAGATGGGTTAAGAATTAAGTGAGCAAATTATCTCTTTTTATAAACTGTAATACCTCCTATTGTATTCAAAAAGTTTTTTTTAGAAAATTTTGAAGTTTTAATAACTCTCGATATAGCATGTCCAATTGTTAAAATGTTGTTAAGTTTCTTATATTGTCAATGTATCTCAGAGTATTCCCAGTAGTTTGTCCTATGTATACTTTTTTCTAATCTTAAAATTTAATTTATTTCATAGATACCTAATTTTAAATTTTCTGTAATTTCAAGGAAATATTACCTGAATACTATGTAGTTTTAGTTGATGTTTTGAAAGGTAATTTTATGTTGACTATATGTTTTTAGGATTTTTCATATGTTCTTGACTGAAAAATGAAATCTTTAAAACTATTGTCCGAATTTGATGTTTTGTTATTTAGTAAACTTTCGTTTTTTTTGCTTGTTTATAAGTTTTTCTGATAACTGTTTTCTATAGCCATTTGTAGTCGGGATTGACTGATGACAACTTTGTTCTCAAAATTTTCGTCCATTGATAATTAAAAAAAAATCCGTGGGTAAGAGTTTGGTTACTTCAACTTTCAATGCTTGTCCAACACCTGGACTAGTTGTTGTTTTGAAACGTTTACAAATATGTATGTTACTCGCAATTTAATTCATACTCCTCAACCTCTTTTTATTGTACAGTGATATTTCTCAAAATTGCAGACAAGAAGGATGTCCAAGGATACATCTGGGTAGTGTGGCATCCGGAAGACAGATAGTCAAGGAAGATGTACTCAGGCAGAAATTTGCAGCGAAAATGGGGGTACTTTCATTTGACTCAGAGTTTGATGCGGTTATAGAATCGATTTTGGGCAATTGTAAAGACAGTTTTATCTGCATAAGAGGCATTTCTGATTACAAAGATGGTACCAGACAAAAAGAATGGCAACCCTATGCCTCACTTGCTGCCGCCAGTGTAATGAAAGCTATTATTTGTAGCATGGAAGCTCCAACCAATGTTTGAAGACTTTGTTGGTATATGGAGGTGAGTATGAATGATGAACAAGTGAATTAAGTTTTTAAATTTATTGTTGTGAATTTAAAAGTTTTATATTTTATTTATTTATATATAAGATACGTCATTTTTAGTTTTTCGATGATACTTAAGTATTAATACCAGAAATGATCAAAAGGCTATTTATAAGATGCATAGAAACCCTGGTGTGTCTACTTATACCTGAGAAACTTTGGGGCAAAATGGTAGATTTATGCCTACTTGATTTATAGAGATCACTAGAGTTTCTTTCAGATGGTGCATACATCGTTTATCGTAAACTGTAACCACAGAGGACACAGGGTTTTTTAGGTTAACCTAAATAAATATAAAATTTTGGTTCCGTATCCAGGTATCATATTATAACTATTGGCGACCCCTGCCAAAAAATATTTATGAGTGTGTTTGTGTTATTTCAGTTCACAAGTATGTGGTTACAGATAGCGGTAATTTGTACAATTTTGAAGTGTGCCACCTTACAGAACTCTGGTAAGTTCTAGCCAATGCAAGAGGTGATCTATTTCAGAAATAAAATATAAAATTGAAGCTCACACCAGGGTTTCTAGGTAACTCAGCTATTTGTAAAAAATATTGTCTTATTTATTGACATCCTCATAGATATAATTGCATTAATATTTGAGATAAAAATATGCAAAAAAAGCTCTAAAAACTTGAATAACTGATGAAAAACGAACTGGATGGGCAGAACTTACAATTACATAATTTTGAAGTGATCATGTAGGTATTTCATTTGCATTTTCATTCTTTTAATTGTGTTTACTATTTTGCTGCAAATTTTGAAATTTTCTACAATAACCTTCTTATTAGAAATATCAATGAAAACTTGAGGCATTCATATTTAGAACTCAGAGGAATAAAAACAGTCTTCATATCTGGAAATATCTACTTTTTAGGTGCTCAATACACATATCTAAATAATTTGAAAAATTTGTCGAATAGTTTATTTTGTTCGACTTATCATTCTGATGAACATTTTATTTTTTGTAGGTGTAGAGGAGTTCCACTGAACATTTATAAGACTGGAGCTGAAATTAATTCGAAATCTGCTGTATGCTTGCAATTTATGAAATTAATCTTGAAGAAAAGCTAGTCAATTTAGATCTCTGACAAGTATAGCAGAAAAGTTTCCTTAGAAGTTCAAGAATAATTTAGTCTTAATTATAAATGTATGCATTCTTGAGGAATTCGAACAATTCATAGTTGACCAAATAAATATGGAATATTCCTTCATCATTCCAAAAAAAAGAGTGATATATTTCATGACTGTTAACTTGGCCTATTTATAACATCGACTTAAATTTTTTCAATTTTTCTAATGAATAAAAAAGTTGTTATTTAATATAAAGTTACCATGTTTTGACCCGATTTTTAGATACATGATGTTAGTATATATGAACAATATATACTCTTATAATTTTTTTTTGAAAATTTTATATATTATGTATATGAATTTTCATTGTATGCTTTTTTGAGTTACACATAACTCTGCTACTAACCTTTTGTTTTTATGTTGTTATTATGCTATCTTGTGCCACCAAACATAATTATATATTTTTTTTTTTACTTATTTTTCTTGAGAATTTTTATTTCGTTATATATTTATTTGTACAGATGTATAATAAAATTTCAAATATACTAATTTTTTCTTTGTCAGAAACAGTTGAAAATGTAAGAGAGAATTCCTTGTTCTTCATTAGGGAGTATTACTTCTTTGAAACCGACATTTAGGCAATCACGAAAAACGCCACCATTTCTATAAAAATATTTCCAACATGAAAGCGATTTTAGCGAAACAATATTCAACTTAACCTGCATAGATAATCTGTCATATTAAATGGTCCATCAAGGTAATTCTTGTATAGCTTTCCCACCTCCATATGATCTTTAAAGAGGCATGAAATCTCTCTTAATCTAGAATAAAAAATTAAACATACATTACTTATGATTGTTTTTAAATTTCATTCTACTGTGAATATATTACAATATCAAGAAAATAACGTTGATTAGTACATGAAACAAAATATTCCAAATTATTGTTTGCCAGAGCCATGTCAGGGGATTGAAGAAAGTTGTTAACATCAACTTTACTTTTTTTGGTTGATTTCCACTAATACAAATTTAGAGTCTTTTGAGGAGAAAAAAATTCAACCCCTCTGAAATTAGGATAGTTTACAGTTTGGAAATTTTAGAATCCAAATATAGAAATGAAATGCGGATGCTATACTGCATTGATCTTCCTGTGTATTACCAGAAATAACGAGAGGTTCCAGGTTAAATTCCTGAGGTAAAATACACAAATACAATTTTTAATTTCAGAAGTTTATATTCAGTTGAAGAGGTTGATCACTTGTTTTTAATCAAGTAGATTTACCTCAAGTTTCATGTAAAATTCTCAGCATTTCAAAATGGGAAGTTCACTCACAATAGAAATTTATCACAAATATTTTCTTCATTATCTTATTCAAAGTGAACAGACGCATTGTGGTATTGAAGGAAACGAAAAAGCCGATGAACTTGCAAAAAGGGCATCAATGTTAACATATGAGCCCTTCTGTGGGCTTGGAAAAGACCAATATAAAGCAGTGCTCCAACAATGGGAGTGGGAGAATAGAAAAACACTCTGGAGAAGTACTCTGGGTTTTGCCCAGGCAAAGAAATTTGTGGTGCTTTCACCGACCTATACCAGGAAGCTTCTGAAACTACCATAAGCTGAGCTTCATGTAAATTTTTGGGTTTGACTGGCCTAAGAACCACTCACATGGGAAATTATAATTGTTATATTAATTGTGAAGATACAAAACGTACTTGAAATGAACTGTAAACAAACTTGACGATCTCAAATTCCGCGTTAATATGGAGAATAGTTGTACTAACTAGGCGAAAAGAAGATTTTCAAGTGGTCATGATAAATTCCCACTGCTTTCTTGACATATCAATAAATATGTTTACCTATTTATTATTATGATGTTAATAAAATATGACCAAATATTTGCAACCTATGTTATTAACATTAAAATCTCACTTTTTTGGCCATTTTCCATTCATTGCTGTGTTAACGTGAGTTGTCTTCTTGTGTTTATCTGTCAAGGTATATAAGGACTTGTACTTTCTCAAATCGTAACTACAAGATGAAGAACATAATGAATTGTCATCGAATAGTTTGCTATAAATAAATGGGAACAATATAGAAAAAAAAAATCATCAGATTATGTCCAAGTTTAATTAAAAAAGTTGAAACACATTGGAAAGGAATTAATTCCTTCATAAATAGATCAATAAATTAGAATGTAAAATATTAACAACCGAAAAGAGATCATATTATTTTTTCCCCTTCTTTCCCTTAGGTTGAACTATTGAGACTCCAGTAATACTAGCTAGCTTATTTTTTAAAGCTAACAATTTATTAACTTCTGGTTGCCAAACTGATTTCTCTGCACCTCCTTCTTTCAACTTTCTAACCACTATGCCCTGTTTTTCAATTTCCTTCTCAACAACTTTGGGATCTTCATCCTGCACTTGAGTATTCTGTTTCTCTGTAGCTTCTTTGAGTTTTGCCTTCAGGGCTAACAGTTTTGCTACCTCTGGTTGCCAAACACTCTTATCAGCTCCTCCTTCTTTTAGTTTTCTCACAGCAAGAGCTTGTTCATCAACCATTTTTTGTATTGAATCCTTATCAGTGATATCGGGGAGTTCACTGTTGGCAACACTTTTACTTTGAGTTTCTTGTTTGCCCCCAAATTTCTTCTTGAGTTCTTCTATTTGGCTTTCCTCAATTTTAGTGAATAGTGGTCCTGGTTCTCCTATCACATGTCCTTCAGGTAGCAATTGTGTTATTCCTGTTTTACCTAACAGGTGGAATTCCTTGGAGTTAAGTTGTTTTCGAATCTTTGCACTTGTTTCAGGCATATATGGGGAGAGTAGAATTGATAGGAAACAGACAATATTGGAACAAACACTAATTACTGTGCCACCTCTAATTTTTTCATCTTCGGTTCCTTTGAGTAATACCCAAGGTTGATTAGATTGCATATACTGATTTCCATGTTTAGAAATGGCTAAAATATGCCTTATACCATCTTTCAACTTTGCCTTCTCAAGTGCAGCAAGGTATCCTTTAAATTCTCTATTGCACAGAGCAAGCAAATTGATATCATCATCATTCAATTCAATTTTTGGTAAAACTTTCTTGAAACTGTTTTTGACAAACATCAAAGCCCTGTTAATGAAATTTCCTAAATTATTTAATAATTCTGAATTATTCTTTGTCGCCAAATCGGTCCAGTTGAAGTTTGAATCTTGGGATTCAGGCCTAACATATAATAGGTAGAACCTCCAAACGTCACTGGGTATATTGGTCTCTTGGGCATCTGTTCCAAATACACCAATTCCTCTAGATTTAGAAAACTTTCCATCTTCATAATTAAGGTATTCGGTGGCCATTATATGTTTGACTGTTACATAACCTCTGTTACATCCTAAAACTGTGGCAGGGAACATTATAGAATGGAATGGTACATTGTCTTTGGCCATAAAATGATACAAAGTTACATCAGTGTCTGGTTCTGGTTTCCACCATTTTTGCCAATGTTCTGTGTAGTTCTTCGTTATAGACATATAACCAATTGGTGCATCAAACCAAACGTAAAATACTTTGTTCCTATATCCCTCCAAAGGAACAGGTACCCCCCATTTTAAATCTCTAGTTATACATCTTGGTTTCAAACCTTCCTTCAACCATGCTTTGCAGATTGTTTGAGCATTTGCAGACCAACCAGGTGATGACTTTTTGAACCAGTGTAATAGGAGGGGTTCTAATTTTGGTAAATCCATGAAAAATTGAGAGGATGACTTCACTTTTGGAGTATTTCCACAAACCTTGCAACGGGGATTCTTCAATTCTATTGCATTTACTAGCTTGCCACATCCGTCACACTGATCACCCCTAGCGTCTTCATAGGTACACCCTATATTGGGACAACCACCTTCAACAAATCTATCAGCAAGAAATCGATCACATTTTTCACAATGCAACTGTTCCACAGATTCAACAAATATAAATCCATTGTTATTGAGTTGCAAGAAGATATCTTGGGAAATTTCTGTTTGTTGAGGAGTAGAAGTTCTTCCAAAATGATCAAAGCTGATATTGAACCATTTATAGATGGCGTCGTGAATTTTGAAGTATTTATCACAGATTTGTTGACATGATAGTCCTTCCTCTAAAGCTTTTGTTTCAGTAGCAGTTCCATACTCATCTGTTCCACAAACAAATAATACATTGTGATTCAAAAGTCGTGAATACCTTGCAAAAACATCTGCTGACAATACACAACCTATAATGTTACCCAAATGAGGTACATTGTTAACATAAGGCAATGCAGATGTTATTAATACATTTTTCTCGTTAGGTTTAGGTAAAACAGGTTTATCACATTTTAAGTTATCATTAGAAATTCCCTTCCTCCATGACTCTTTGGCAGCTTCAATTTCTTCTAATGTAACCTCATCTGTTACATGATCGGGAGAACTAGAATTGGCATTTTCTGAACCAAATTCATTGAAGTATTTAGTGCTAGCTAATAAGACTTGGTAAGAGATCTGTCCTGAAGCAACATTATAAACTTTCAAAGCTTCCACTACCGCAGAATTTTCTTCAATGGTCTGAAACCATTTGAACAAAGCTGAAGACTTATCAACGTACTCTTCACAGAGCTTCACATCCTTAACTAGCGGATAAAGTATAGACCAAATGCTAATGTCACACAATGAAAGTGAATTTTCCAATAAAAATCGTTTGTTTTCCAAACTCAAATTCAATTTTTTCAAACAAGATACAAATTTGTTCTTTTGTACACTATTTTTTGAAGAATTTCCAATAAGAAATGATATAACTGGTGTTAATATAGTAGATTCCCATTCTAACCATTCGTATGCTTTGCATTTGTTTTCCTCAGATGGTGGTAAAAGGTACAACAATCCAGCATTTGATGTGAAAATTATTTCATCATCCAATTCGAAATATGGTAGATGCTTAGGCGGTTTCACATTTTTATCATTCAAGTTTACTTTGTTTATTTCTATTTCTCGTTTCGTACATTTAGCAGCTATTACTAACTTTAAGGCTGCAGGGTTATTTTCATTCGTGCTAAGAGTAATCATTATGGAATTTCAACTAGAAATACTTGAAACAAGTAGCCTAACGATAATGATAGTGCTTGCACCTAAACCCTAAAACAGGTTAGGAAATGAATTGACGTATCGGCTAAGTAGCGCGAAATTTTGAACATGTAATTGTAACTTTTACCCTTAAATAATCATTAAATTTAATACATTAATTTTGTCTTCGTTTCTGAACAATTAAGGGCTGACTTACTTCCGATATCCTGCAAGACATAAATTAGATAGTTTCTTTGTTATAACATTTTCGATTTCAAATTTTTTCTTACATCCTTCAACCGATTCCGAAAAAATTGCATGTACCTTAAAAAATATGTATGTATTACTTGAACATGTTTCTTATATGCTTTTTAAGACAGACCTCGGAAGCTACTGCTATACAAGTGGCACATTTCAAACATGCTGAAGCTAATGGATTCAATTCGACGTAATTTCTTAAAGATTCTTCATAAATGTTAATTACTTTCTTCGGTTTTATTATGAAGTTGCATTTTTTTAATGGTACGTAATACTGTTCACAGTTTGCGTTTTCTGAGGTATCTGTGCAATTATAGTCTTTGCTGATTCGTATATTTCCATTTAGTGACGGTATGAAAAAAAGAAAAAAAAATAAAAATAAAACCGACATGAATAAAAAGGTTTCGAAAGATATGTCAAGACTTGACATGGACGATAAAATTTCAAACCATTGAGTATTGAAACAATCATATTAACAGGAACTCAACAATTATTATAGTGAATATATACCAACGTATAATTCGAACTCTATATTAGACATTTTTATTGAAAAAGAAAAATAATAATATAGAGAAAGTAAAACCCAATTAGTTGATATAATATATAAAATATGCCAATTAAAATATAGGCATTTTTAAGAACAGGCCAGTATGAATGATAAGGATATATATATTTGTCATAATTTATACATATGATATACATTTTATCATTGGACAGCACAGGCGTAGTCATGGATCCGTTTTGGGGGAAAGGGAGTTTTGAAAATAAAATAACAGAAAAAAGAAGAAAAATTTGAAGAATTGATGTTTTTTGAAACGACCCAAAATAATATCGACAACTTGTGTGTTAAACTAAAACCCAATAGAGGTTTTTTAAATATCCACCACCCTAGGCATTCAAGGTACTTTGGCTTGTCTTTCTCGAGCCAAGTACAGGTGACTTAATAAACCACAGCCACAAGCGTGGTATCGTTTTTGAATGGCTGAGCCTAAATATGGCGGCTTTTTGTTTACATTCTCCATTTACCTGATTTTTGGGATTTATTCAAAATGCATTTTGAATTAAATGGGCCTCACATGTGAGGCCCATTTAATTTAGTCACTGATGTGGTATTCTTCAATTAAATAAATTTGTTCTTTATACAATCAAATACTATCAGGCCCAAAAATTTCAGTTCAGTTAATTGTATTCCCAAGTTCTATGACCCCATTCGCCATTTTTAGGCTCAATTTTTTTTAGAGCCAAGTTACGAGGTGCGCCCTCTCACAGGGGTTAGATGTTTCGTACCGAGATCGCTGGTGGACTCTTCAGTTAAGCTAACCAGTGTTCTCTGCCTAAGACACACCCTCTCAAACCATCGTGAAGAGGTAACTCTGCACAAATTATCACTAGAATCAGAAAATTCCGGGATTTGTAGCCGTGGTTTAGTCGGTGTTTTCAAGTATCGTCTGCAACTGCGGTAGGCATGCTCAGGTCACAGGTGTCGATTGTAGTAGCTGAGCGGAACTACACGCGATTGCAAGAATTGCGATTGGTTAGATATCAATTCGTCGAATAGAGACTTCCCTAGGAAACCGTAGCTCAAGGTCTGTATATTACACAGGTTGTCTCGTAACTTGGGTTGAAGAGTCATCCAGTGTCTGTCAAGGTCTATACATATAGAGTGTCTGTATCGCCATTGGCCATCATTGACAGACATTTTATCGAAGCTATTTTATGATTGAAGATATTAAAGACTATTTAGGAGAGGCTACAAACGATATACGCGATCAAACTAATAAGATGACCGTAGCTTAAGCTAAACTTTCGCCCAATATAAAGGCGATTGACATTTCCTGTGTGGCTGCAGGGACGGATCCAAGCGATTTTTGAGGGAGAGGGGCATAGAAAGTCACGGCTCATAAAGGTTAGCAAAATAGCGGAATTTTTCCTTCAGTTTCAAAAATTTTTGTAGGACAAAAACAAGTTCAAAAAATTTCACATATTTCATAAATATATGTAGATTTATTCAAAAAGAAAACTCAGGCGCAAGAAAGTATAAGGTGTTGTAAAAAGAAATCCTTTATTTTTGCATAAAGAACAAGGCTTCAATTACCATAGTTAGAATGATCCAATTTAGGTCAAATATACGCTGTGTTTTGTTCGATAACTACAGATCCAAGTTAACAGTTGTGCTTTAGGGGAGCAGCTCTTTGTAGATAATTCCCTGTCAATCCCACTAAACACACAGCAAAACCGTTTCCGATGGCTCACCGTGTTTCGACCACGACCGTTTTTGCTTGACGTTGTCGTAAATGGTCTACTTTTCATCACCAGTCGCCAAGTGTTTCAAGATATATGCTATAGTGTCCATCTTTTACGCGTGCTAAAACTAAACTGAGTAAACTTATCACAAAAGTTTTTGTAGTACGAAATCTCATCTTTTTAACGCCATTTAGTGGAACCCGGTCGAACGCGAGATGCAGGTAACGAAAGCTATCTATGGGAAAAATAATGGATTTATTTTTTCTGCACCTAATAAATAAACACTTATTTCTCTTCAATCAAAAATGGAACATAATCAAATATAAAATATGTAAAACAAAATGATCAAATATTAAAAACTGAATAGGGACCATGGCTCCCCCTCTGGATCCGCACCTGACACAACATCTTATTCTCAAAGCAGAAATTCTCGCAAATTTTGAGAGCTATAACCCGGGAATGATTAAAGAACTCATCGAAATATACAAACTTTTGAATTATATCAACAGAAGAGGAAAGACACTAATAGTTCAATGCATAGATCATGACTTTTAGAAAAATATAGTAAACATAGTATCATCAGTAATTGCAAAGTTGAGATGTCATGCACTGCAATACATAAAGTACAAGAGCATATTTTTTATGAAGATACTGTGGAAATACCGTCCTCAAAGTTGCAGATTTGCAGCCTTATCTTTATACTTAGAACAACCATGAGAACATTTGTATAACCTTATTACAATATAATATTTCGCATAGTTCTGGCTCCGCCCATGTTGTATATAAAATAATAGTTTAAATAATCAAAAACTAGAGGTCACTTCTTAAAACTATACATATTTACTTTACCGGATATGGTTTTTATTTCCTTCAAATGTTTCGATAAAATTAACGCAACTTCCTGGTTGGCGAATTATATCGATGATGGCCTGGTCCAAGATAACGTCACGAATTTTTTTTCAAAACTCGCAGAATTTTGCGAAATTTTTGATTCATAGGAATATCCGTAGACCAAAGTCGTCTTCTTCTAAATTTAAGGTAAATAATTTTTTACATATTTATATATTACCAGAACTATCAGCTGTTATTTGCTTTCAAAAGATTTCTTTCTAATTTTATTGCTTTCAATAAAATTGGAATAACATATTTTTTAAATCAAATATAACTTTTTGTGAAATATAAATTAATGTTATCGGCTGAAAGAGTGAAGTCGATAGCTTTTAATATAATCAATCAAGTTTTTCTCTGTAATATAAAATATTTCATCACAGAGGAAGACTTAATATTTATACCTATAAATTCACAAAAAATTAACCACCTGAAAGTTGGTTGATTTCAAAAGATGTTTTTCCAATTTTATTGAAAGCAACAAAATTAGAATGAAATCTTTTGAAATCAAATATTATTTTTTGTAAAATATAAATTGACGTATTCGGCTGAAAGACTGAAGTCAACAGTATTTTGTATAATAAATCTAGTTTTTCTCTGTAATATAAACCGAAATATTTCGTTACAGGAAGACTTAATTTATATAAATTCACAAAAAATTAACTACCTGAAAGTTGGTGAAGGCCCGAAAAATATTGTTTGCTTTCCTGGTACTCTTGGAACAATTTGGACAGACTTTCAACCACAAATCGAAAACTTAAATAAAGAGGAGTTCACAGTATATGTTTGGGAACCACCAGGTCATGGAAAAAGCACACCACACGATAGAGTATACACTTCAAAGTACCTTCAAGAAGATGCTGATATGGGTTATGAATTCATTAAAGTATATGATTGTATTCTTACATGGTTGTTTTGAATTATGTTGTTTATTTTTCCAGGCGATTGGATTGAAATCCTTTTCGTTACTTGGCTGGAGTGGTGGGGGTAATGCTGGAATGATTTTCGCAGCTAAATATAAAAATATTATCGATAAAATGGTGTTATGGGGTTGCTGCTCGTATCTAACAAAAGAAGATATTGACAGATATGAAAGTACTGAATTTATTTTTATGATAGTGTTTATTGCTTAGTGTCATTATCTTTGTGGATGTCTGGCAGAGATAAAACTTTGTAGAAGCTCAGAGCTTGTACAAATTAGCAAAACCACTTGTTCTGATAATTATTTTAAATCTGTATTATTTTCTAATCCTTCTTGTGCCAATTCGTTAGGCAATGAAGATTATCAAATTATTGTATTCTTTTCAGTAACACAAGACATAGATAATTGGTCAGAAAAGATTAAGGCCCCGTTATTAAAAATTTATGGTGAAGAAGCTCTACGAGAGATACAAAACAGTACATTTCAGGCTAATGTGGATATTTTATATGAAGGAGGTGATATTGCAGCTACTCTCCTAAAATATATTGAATGTCCTACTCTCATCTTACATGGGGCTAAAGATCCATTGGTATCCCCCAAACATGCTCAGTATCTTCATGAGAATATAAAAGGATCAAGGTAAAGCATTGTTTACACACTTTTCAGGTATTGCAATTTCAAGATTTCGTTACAGGTTACATATATTTCCAGACGGCAAGCACAATATACACCTACGTTATGCAAATGAATTCAATGAAATCGTAACAAAATTTCTTTTAGATGAAGATCAAGTGAAGAAGTTGATGGAAAATTAATGTTTGTTTAAGTTGTCCATCTCGAGTCTTCTAGACCCCTATAGGATCCCTTAGAGGCTTAGAGTTTTTGCAAGTTAGGAGAAACGGTTTTGTTTTATGTTGACTTGGTGTTGCTGTGTTCCATCATCACTTCAGCCACATCACTATTGATTGTTTATCCCTTAGTTCATCACTACTTTCTAAGCTTAGGGCTTGAACTCCTGATCTTTGGGATTAGGAGAACAGGGTCTGAAGCAGCATACTAACCAACCTAAATTTGGAATAATAGCTTACTATTGATATGAATTGTCAAGAGATATTAATGTATTTATACTATGTCATGAACTCTCAAAAAATTTTAAATAAATAAACCATTATAATTTGTTTACTTCCTTTTCAACCAAATTATACTTGTTAAGGCAAACACTTTGATTTAAGCTTACCTTTAATCTCAGAGGAATATAGAGACGCCTTTTTGTCTCTTTTTTGAAGCCAGATGCATGAGCCGTTACTTATTATCATAGCAACTTCATATCCCGATTACACAGTTTCGTCTGGATATTTCCAGATATCGATTAACTTTCTCTGGATATCGGTTAACTTGATGGTTTTCTCACAAAAGTAAGTTGATCTTTGCAGCATTGGGTTCTATTTCGTTGTTATTGCTCCAACCACTGCTAAAAACCAGTTATTTAATTAATGAAGCGACTATTAGCAAAGTGCACACAGGTAATATTTTCTACAAGATGGCAACGAATTTTGAGTTTTTGAATGCCTTTCAGCGTAGTCCTATGCCTATCTTTTACCTAGTTCGGTAATTCCATTAACTATCCTGAGATCCCTGAAACTTTTTGCTTTTGACATTCCATCTTTTTCTTTAGCCTTCCCCGTTTCCTTCAGCTTGGAGGTATCACATCATAATTTTCTGAGTCTTCTGTCCATTCTTTATTCATTTCTTTGAGCTGATGGTGAGGTTTATAACAGATCTATAAGTTTTATAACAATTGTTCAAATATTTGTTATTCCTCTGAGCAAAGGTATATATGCAACTTTCAAAACACACAAATGATGATTTACAAATATATTCACAGATTACTATTGGTCTGCGATATTACTGTGATATTATAGGATTCCTTGATATTATCAATCAATTCCAATAATCTAGTGATACCAATTATTAGTATACTCCTATAATTTATTTAGATCATTGGTTAGTTCATAGGTCACCTGAACGCTAGAGGTCACTATTTCTATCTACCGAATACCATTTTGGTATATTTTTCGAGAAAATTGAATGAGGATTGCGATCCATGTTGATTTTTTCTCTGATGAAGCAAAAAATTTTGATGCAGAACTCGGTGAATTGTGCAAGAAAATTGTTGGTTCATAGGAATACTCGTCAATCAAACTCAACTTCTTCCAAATTTAAAGTAAATTTTTTCACTTGTATATGCAGAGTTAATATAAACTGAAATATTTTGTTACAGGAAGACTTAATTTATATAAATTCACAAAAAATTAACTATCTGAAAGTTGGTAAAGGCCCGAAAAATATAGTATGCTTTCCTGGTACTCTTGGAACAATCTGGTCGGACTTCCAACCACAAATCGAAAACTTAAATAAAGAGGAATTCACAGTTTATGTTTGGGAACCACCAGGTCATGGAAAAAGCAGACCACCTGAAAGAGAATATACTTCAAAGTACCTTCATGAAGATGCAGACATCGGTTATAAATTCATTAAAGTACGATTAATATGTTTTTAGACATTTTATTGCCACATGGTATACCGTTGCATGAAATTATGTTGTTTTAATTTTCAGGCTATTGGATTGAAATCCTTCTCATTAATTGGTTGGAGTGATGGGGGTAATGCTGGATTGATTTTAGCGGCCAAATATAAAAATATTATCGATAAAATGGTGGTATGGGGTTGCTGTTCATATCTAACATTAGAAGATTTTGAGAGATATGGAAGTATGGAGATATGAATTTATTTTTATGATTATGTTAGTGTCATTATCTTTGTGGATATCGGGCAGAGACAAAACTTCGTAGCTTAGAGCTTGTGCAAGTTAACAGAACAACTTGTTTTCATAATTCCTTTGAATCTGTATAACTTTTTATCTTTCTCATGTTAATTCTTTAGGCAATGCAGATTGTCAAATTAATGTATTCATTTCAGAAATACAAGACATAGATAATTGGTCAGAAAATGCTAAGGCTCCATTGTTAAAAATTTATGGTGAAGAAACATTACGACAGATACAAAATGACATATTTGAAGCTAATAGGAAGATTGTGAATGAAGGGGGTGATATTTCAACTACTCTCCTCAAATATATTGAATGTCCTACTCTCATCTTGCATGGGGCTAAAGATCCTGTGGTATCCCCCGAACATGCTCAGTATCTTCATGATAATATAAAAGGATCAAGGTAAAGCATTGTTAATACACTTTTTAGGTATTGCAATTTCAAGATTTCGTTACAGGTTACATATATTTCTTGATGGCAAGCACAATATACACCTACGTTATGCAAATGAATTCAACGAAATCATAACAAAATTTCTTTTGAATGAAGATCATTCTTGTTAATATTGATTTCAGTTCAGATTAAATGCGAATAAGTAATAATAATACTATTAATTCATTTTCCGAATTATTGTAAATTAATAGCGTATTCGACTGACTGCACCAGTTTGAATTAATTCGAGCTGATTATGTCATTTAGCTCAACAAAAATTCGAATTAATTCGCACTGCTGTAGCCAGTCGAATACGCTATAAGTTAATACAGACAAACAAAAAATAGGGAAATTTGTTACAATATAGGTTTGATGGAATTTATCGAAAGGTACAAGCAACAAATGAATAAATAAATAAATTATACTTTCACATGTAGTGCCTATATTAAAAATTAAACGATTTTCACAATTTTTCAATATGAGTATAAGTTTCAGAGGTTTTGTTAATAATGGTGTCAAAAGAAATTTATTTTATGAATAAAAATGTATTTGACTCCGCAATATTACCACCCAAAAGTTACTTCAGATTGAATGCTGTATAATCAGTCAACAACAAAAAGTTGGATTATCCCAAAAACCAGATTTCGGATTAAAAGATCAACCTAACTAAATGTTTTAGTAATATAAACAGACCTTTATGCTAATAGTTTGATATTTAGAAGAATTCTCAAGAGATATTTAATGTAAAGTACGCCCTTTGGCAACCCCTACCCTGATATTTCGCCACTGCACTAAGAGTGAGCTCACCTTAAAAAATGAACCCTTTGACTATCTCTGGTCGATTGACCAATTTCAATACTTCTGTAAGTCGCAAAGGTTTCAAATTCGAAGAGATATTTCATACTCGGGTCACCAATATATTTAAACGCCAGATGGTATAAATATGTGATGCACACACAGTGGTTGCTTATTCAACCTCACGACTCAGCTAAATAGAATTTTTAAAATTATTAATTTTCACGTCTGTTCGATAGTTTCTCAGTTGTTCAAGATGAATAAGATAAGTTTATGTGATATCATTTTTATGAGAAGAATTGTATATTCTCCTGATTTATTTTATATTTAGATTCTATTTTAGACATCTTTGTTTCAGAAATTGAGTCAAATTAAATTTTTGCTGATATTGTAATTATTTTAGCCAATTTTTTGTTTTGCGGACCATTTGGCACTCTTTTGTGAGAAGCGCTCTGGGCATGATGACTTCCCTTCCCCTCGCTACGCCACTGGAAGTGGATAAAATACCTACCCGAATCGGGGAACTCCCCTTCGCGAATTTGTCAAATTTTGTGAAGGGCTAAGTTAGCTAGGGACAAAGATCGACGAATTTAATGAACCAGTTGATTCATTAGTAATCGAACTCCTTTTGAATAGTAATAAAAATAGACCAAGCACGTCGATTTGGCATAATTGACACTGATAACCTTCATATGACATTGATTAGTTATCAAATATTTTGGAGTTTTTTACGGAAAAATAAAAATTGTTCTATTAACTCGTTAATTAATGCACTCTATTGATAAGTACAAAAACATGGCAATTTTGAAGACTCTCCATAAGTTTTTATCATCCAAAAATACCCTATTTCATATGAATCGCCAGAAAATGGCATTTTCAATAAAACCAAAGGTTACTATTCATAATCAATATTCAAATGAATAAACAAAACTAAGCTTAGTTATTCTCAATAGAATTTTATTTTAGGAAGAATTCATCGATATCAATTCCAAAAAAATAAATTATCTAAAGATTGGTAATGGCCCAAATAATATTATGTGCTTTCCTGGTGCTTTAGGTACCATTTGGAGTGATTTTAAACCTCAAATAGAAGGTTTGAACCAAGACGTATTCACGGTATTAGTTTGGGAACCTCCAGGTCATGGTTTCAGTAGACCACCAGAAAGGATATTGACCTCAAAATTTTATGAGGAAGATGCGGATACTGCTAATGACTTGATAAAGGTAACTCGATATAAGATGAATGATATTCTCCATTCAGCAAGATTTCGTAGGCTCTAAAATTTGAGCCATTTTCTTTGTTAGGTTGGAGTGATGGTGGAATCTCTGGAATGATCTTTGCGGCAAAGTATCCACAATCCATTGAAAAATTGGTGATATGGGGTGCTAATTCTTATGTGCATTCCAAAGATATAGAGAATTATGAAAGTGAGTTTTTCAAGAAACTAATACAATTTTTGTAATATGAAGTTCTTTGTAGGTATTAGAAATATCAAAAATTGGTCTGAAAGAGCTTCAGCTCCCCTGAAGAAGTTATATGGAGCGGAAACATTACAAGACGTTCAAAATAGCTGGTGTGATGCCATGCTGGAAATAAAAAGAAAAGGAGGAGATATTTGTGGATATCTTTTGGAGAAAATTGAATGTCCTACATTAATATTACATGGTGACAAGGATCCTCTGGTTGGCCTTGAACATCCTGAACATTTAATGACGAAAATCAAGAGGGCAAAGTAGACATTTTTGAACATTCATGTTTCCTATTACTCTACAGAATTTATTTTCAGGTTACATCGATTTCCTGAAGGAAAACATAATATTCATCTGAGATATGCCAAAGAGTTTAATGATATTGTAACAGAATTTTTACTCAGTAAAATGAAATGAATAACATTCTCATCCTGTAGAGAACTTTGGTTGGGTAAAAAGATGAAATACTGCCTTATATACTTTCTGTTTATAAGATATTGAAGCTTTTGAGTGCTTCGAAATCAATCGAGAAAATATTTTTTGTTTAATAGTTATTTGGTGTTTTGATTTATATTTTCATTATTAAAAAAACTTTAGAGCAATGAGTTGTTTGTGAAATAAAAAAGTGTAAGAAACGTAATAAATATCAATATAATATTTTTATGGTTATCTATCGATGAAATTGAAACCTGGGGTTATTTGTTCTGAAGTTTGGATCAAAAATTGATAACTTCAACTACTTTGTGATAAAAAATATTATATTCACTACAATATTGGCATAACTGAAAATAACCTGTGCCTATGCAGGTTTCATAAACTTAAGCCAATCACGATAAAAAACCTTGAACAAACAAATGAAAATATAGGTTTGACTATCTAATTCTTAAATTCTGGGAATGTTTCTTTTTCTGAACTTAAACAAATTCCCTGAGATGCAACATTATTTTGGTGACAAACGCTTGACGTAGTAGTAGGTATTCTACCTATTCTGTTCAGTTCTTCTGGCATGATCACCATTTTCTCTATAGAGTTGAAGCTTTTTGGCAATCGATAAATGCGACACATCAAATCAGCCTGCCATTCTATGATAACTCCTCAATTTTTCGAAAATGTACCTGCAGGAAACACTGGCATTGTTTCAGAGAAACAGGGTGTTTTTTTCTCATAGCAGCTTCCCTTCACAAGATATTTAACTTTTTAATTTGGCATAGATATTCCAATTTACAGTTTTCATCAAATGATATGACAATTTTGAATGCAAATCTAGAGGATGACATTTTTTCTGGAACAGTACTCTCTTGTTTCCTCTAGTACATTTTTTTGGTGGACCAGTGGTAATTTAGTAAAATTTAAAAAGAAACTTCAGTAGTATTCGCTACAGATTTGGAGGAAAAAAAATTGTAGAATTCTCTAGTATTTTTTGGAAAATCCAAATTATATAGATCCAGTTAGTGAGTTGCAATAAATATATTAATTATAAGTTATTTACCCAATCTGCAATGAAGAAAAAGATAATCTGGTATAACCATCACAATAAAGTAGGACTAGCGTTTGTGGACCATGTTTATAGCAGTTTTTTAATTATGCAAGGAATTTCTCATTTTCCTTTGAACCTCTAATTCAAGAACACCCTGTAAATATGCTTTATTCATCGTTACATGTACCCCCAACATCTTATTGGATCAAATAAATGTCTTGGAGCAGTGTATATACGAAGTTATTGAAAACCTTTTTTCCTACAACTTTTCCCCACCTCGCTTGGTAGACCAATGAAATTGGGCTTTTGAGTCGTTTCTATGGAAACGCAATAAATTAGCACATACTGTAAACGAAGGCCATTTTGATTTGAATCAAGTCCATTACTCGAATTATTGAAATTTGTGGAGTTGTAGCCTTTCAGGCTAGTGCCACAAACTTCCACACTCGCGAGAAAAGTTGGACTTTCCCCACTTGTTGCACAATATACTATTCTCGCTCGTGTATTTGCGGCACTCGCCCTTTTGCTCGTGCCACAAACTTCCACACTCGCGAGAAAAGTTGGACTTTCCCCACTTGTTGCACAATATACTATTCTAGTATGGTGTTTTTCGAATTTTTAGGTACTTTTTCTATTTCAATAACTGTTTAAAATAGTTAAATCATTTCAAAGGTAACAATACTTAAAACAGTAGTGAATATTCTCTTTCATAAGTTGAAAATAACCATTATGAATAACGAAAATATATACTTCAAAAATTGACCTTTATTAATAACCATTGATTTCAAATACAGAATAAACAACAAAAAACTGTTGAATATTTGTTGTTATAAACATTTACTATAACATAATAACAATAATATTAAATATATCTTCAATGATCACCTTACTACCTAAGAACCTATAATCTAATCGAAATAATTTACAAAGATCAATTTTCCTATTTTTCCAGTAATGTTACTTTACAAAACTTCATTCCAACTTTTAGGAAATTAACAGATGTAATTTACAAGAAATCTCAATTTCAAAACTTCTGACACAGTGTGATCACACAAAATAATCTCTATTACTTTTGATACTTAATACTAAAAAAAAATTGAAAACCATGAAAGATTTCTCAGTTTTCTGAATAAAATGAATACATTATCAAAACATATATCACTTGTTCATAACAGATGAAATTCTGAATACAATGAGAAATTTCAGTTCTAAAATAAAAATGGTATTTTTTTAATTAAAGAAATTCCACAAAAATATTTTCTTATTCACAAATATTTTTTCAAGTTGAAGTCAGATTAAATAAAATTCTGAATTCAAGAGGAAAAATAAAATATCTTTCTTATCATCCAATGGAAAATTTTTGAAAGTTATTGAAAATTCAACAGAAATAAATATAAAACTTCAACTATATATATATTTGAACTCAACATCTAAATATTGAAAGATTCCATTAAAAGATAAAAATTCTGATATAATTAATATTTTAATTTTAGGACCAAATAACTTCATTCATTTTATAATTTAGGAAAATATAAAATTTAATTCCTAACAGAAATCGTCCATGGTTTCCTGACCTTGCCTCTTAGATTATTAGTGTAGTGTAAAAATAAAAGAAACTACTTACAGTTAACATTAAAATGATGAATAAACTGGTGTATATCAATGAAAAAAAAAAAAAAACAAACAAAAATAAAACAGTCCATCAAAAGTAATGGAGATAGTAAATCTTATCAAACAAGCATTCATCTTCAATATAAATGATAAAATAATAATATGAAATAAGAAACTTTGGTGCATAAAACCAATATGATTGATCCCTTAATAATTTTGTCGATAAAAAAATTGTATGTACAATATTTCTCTCTTTCTATCTACCTTAATTTCTGAAAATATATTAAACATTTGAAGGCATTGTACAATAAAAATACATACATTATTTGATTTGCCCTTCCTTCCTCCGTCTAAAATTTACATCATAGGATCGCAGAATTTCTTTCCCTTAGACACGAAAATCTCGTCATATGCATCTGCTTGTTCCAGCTCCAAAACATGGAATTTCTTGAGCACCAGCAAACTGTAGAACTTCTGGGCAGCCTGTGGATTGATTATTAATAATTAAGAGGAAATATTTACTATAATCAGAAGTGTAAATAATGTGAATCACATATTGTTGCATGCTTGTTCTGGGGGAATATCGAGCTATTATTTTTTCGAATCTTGATCTTGGTCCCAAATGATTGGTTTTGACTCAATGAAGCTAAAATCTAGATGCAAAATTTCGTGAAAAAAGAAAAAAAAAAAGGAATGAATAGTAATTTGAATATTTGTGCGAAACCTTTGACTTCCGTGTTAGAAGAAGAAAAAAAGAAGCCAACAATACAGGGTGAGTCTTTGACTTGTACATATATTTTAACCCAAGATTCCTGAGGTCAAAAGAAACACTTTTTTCCTTTACCATTTTTTCCGATTCGGCCCGGTTAAAAAGATACAGGCTGTTGAAAATCGTTAAAAAAATGTGATTTTCGGATATATCTCGTAAATGGTTGTATCGAAGGAAATGATTTTTGAAATATAGCTTTTTTTTGATGTGATACATCTTCTCCGAACACCAGATTCCATACACATTCTTCTGTTTCTTTGTTATGAACATAACATACCATAAAAATACCAGAAATTCGAAGAAACCAACTCTTAATAGTAATTTGAACGTTCATTGAAGAATATTTGGCTAATTTGAAAAATAAAAGTATTCTTCATATTTTCTCGTACAAAGCGCCGTTTTCGAATAACTTGATCTTAAAAAAAAAAAATTATCTGTGAAATTCAAAAAATTGGGTACTTTGGCTGAATGCAACTCTGTTCTATTGTGGAAAAAAAAACCACAGAAATGAATATTTACTATGATGTCATGTCTCAGATTTAAGAATTAAAGTACTAGCCAACTTAGTTTGAAAATGAAGTTATTTGAATAAGCTCACCTCAACTCCTCGATTTGATTAAAAATCACTGAGCTTTGGCACAGCTCTGATAATAAGAAGATACTTCACTAAAATCAACATTCTTTTTGAAAAGTCCAGATTATTCATAAAACCCATGTTTAAAAAAGTTTTCACAAAATAGTCCCATTATAATGACAACAATCAATATCCCACTAAAGACTGCTGCTATCGAACAATACTGTATTCTTCTTCGGCTCATTCAAACTCACATCGAAACATATCACTAGGACTAGGTACATACTAGACAAATTTTCATGTGATTGAGATTGAATACTTTTATTCTTTTGCTATTCCATAAATTCATCCTAAGAGCTTATGATTGACATACTTCCAAGAGGGCCATAATTGTTTTAATGTGAAAACAAATTAGGTGAGTTGAAAGAAACCAAATATTCTATTGTGGATATTTACATTGAATTTATTTTCAATGCCAAAATCAAGATGAATTAAGTAGTAAAGTTGGCTATAATGTAGGTACACATTAACAACAAATTTGATTACAAGTGGAGTCTAACATTTTCCATTGATTACAGAGCCAGAATATTTTACATATTTCCATATTTTCATACTGATGGTTTCAAAAATATTGATGCATTTCAATATTTTTATGAGATAGTTGGAACAAATCAAATGCTTCATTTCATAACAAATATCTTATAACAATAACAGTGTAAACTGTAAATGAAAATTTTAGGTTAGAACTTAGAACATAGATTATTCGAACCGAACTGCTGTGTTTATATTTGGCATCACTCGAAATTTGAAATTCAAACTTAAAACCACAGATTACTATAGTCTGTGTTAGATCTTTCATAGATGAATATTATTTATTTGAGATTTTAAGGTTAATTCTTGCACGAAAAATAAACAACGATATCATATAAATGAAATATAATGAATGAATGGATATGAGTATCAGAGCTAATATGGGTGGTAGCGAGCTCAATTCGTTATAATTATCGAAAATGAAATAGAAATCAAGAGAAGAATATTTAATCTTTAGCGTCAACGAAATTGGAATAACTCATTTATTTGATTATAAACATACTTTGTTCAACAAATGGAATGTTAAACGTGAGTTTATGATGGTTTTTCTAATTTAGTAGCTTATTTCCAAGGTTCAAGAGGTATATCTTATGCTTGAGAAAACTTCAGTGTTCCGGTTTTCAGGGGTGAATTAGCTCATTTTGAAAATTTAAAATGGCTATATCTTTTTAACAGGGCCGAATCGGAAAAAATGGTAAATGAAAAAAGTGTTTCTTTTGACCTCAAGAACCTTCGGTTAAAATATATGTACAAGTCAAAGACTCACCCTGTATAATAAAAGAAACGATTTCATTGATATATAATTAAGATATGAAGGTGAACTGTGAATTTTAAACCAACCTGTTTCTTGTTGTTCCTGTAGCACATTTCTGTCAAGGTTATTCTGTCCGTATTTTCCAATTTTCCCTTCACTACATTGAACATCTGATAGGCTCTCTTATTCAGTACTCGTTCCTCGAACTGCTCATCTGTTTCATCTTGTTGTTGCTCTTCAGCCTGAATAAAATTTAATGTGTTATTGCGGAAAAACAACCTAACCTATTTTCTTCATTAATGTCGATGCAACTGGGAAATACTTACAGGACCAGCCGAATGTGGGAAATCAAAATCTCCCTGCCAGGGCGAATGTGCCCTCTCCGACATATTACCCGGATGTTGGGGCAACTGATCGTCGTAACCCATATTCGCCATTTGACTCTGGTCGTAGCCCATATTTTCCATCGAAGGCAGGTGGTCATGCAAATTCTCCAACTGTTCCAAGGGTAAACTTGGTTCTATGCCGCTGTGGTGGGGAGTGGCCCCACCGATACCGTGAGCAAGCAGATCTTCTGTTGTGGCGTGTGGAGTCATCGAAGGTACCATACCTCCCATGTGCTCTTGTTCTTGAAGTATTGACTTGACCTAGGGAAATGAAGAATGTGTTCAAAATGGTCTTTTTGACAAATTTTTGATATCTCCCCGAACAGTATGAGTGTACGCGCCTGGTCATCTTCAAATTTAGATATTTTTAAAATGAAGCCTCAAAAATATAAGACAATAAAGGATATGGTCCTTATACCACCTTGGTTACTATGGTTAGTAAGTTGGTGATCCGTATATGTCAAATTGCTCAAAAACCGGTGACTATTTCCTCAAACTTTGGTGAGTTATCTGTCATCAGAGCAACCATACTTTTATTCTGGCTAGGTTCGGTAACCACGCCCATTCCTGTTGGCAGTTGTCATTTTAATACGCAGATTATCGTTTATGAATATTTTTCATGACATCTAACACTCAAAAACTTTATTATTTTAATTATGAAACAAATACTCTTCAGAGCCATTGAAAACTATTAGTCATTTACAAATTAAAAGAGATCAACCATTTGTAACCCCCAAAATTCTGCCAATGAAAAATTTAGTTGACCATTGACAAGTATCAAGCGGTCTGTAAAAACGAAGCAGGTTGCCTGAAACATTGAAAATCACCAGTAACCGCTCTGAAATCCTCGGCGATATACGGACCATACCCATAATATAAAGGGTGTTTTTTTTTAGAGCTATAGAACTTTAAATTTGAATAAAACAACGATGGATTATTCGATTGACATGAATTTTATTTATCTGCAAGATAATCTTGTGGCATTACATTTTAAATATGATTTCTGGCATATGACTGCTACAGCTGGCTCGGATGTAGTCCAATCTGGACTTCCAATTTTCGATGACTTTTTCCAACATTTGTGGCCCTATATCGGCAAAAACACGGCGAATGTTGTCTTCCAAATGGTCAAGGGTTTGTGGCTTATCCGCATAGACCAATGACTTTACATAGCCCCACAGAAAGTAGTCTAGCGGTGTTAAATCACAAGATCTTGGAGGCCAATTCACAGGTCCAAAACGTGAAATTAGGCGGTCACCAAACGTGTCTTTCAATAAATCGATTGTGGCACGAGCTGTGTGACATGTTGCGCCGTCTTGTTGGAACCACAGCTCCTAGACATCATGGTTGTTCAATTCAGGAATGAAAAAGTTAGTAATCATGGCTCTATACCGATCACCATTGACTGTAACGTTCTGGCCATCATCGTTTTTGAAGAAGTATTGATTCCACCAGCCCATAAAGCGCACCAGTCAGTTTTTCTGGATGTAACGGTGTTTCGACATACACTTGACGATTAGCTTCAACCAGAAGTGCGCTTCATCGCTAAACAAGATAAAATCGACGTAGTGCGCGATACTTATTCCGTACAGAACCATTATTTTTGAAATAAAATTGCACTATTTGCAAGCGTTGTTCAGGCGTGAGTCTATTCATGATGAATTGCCAAACTAAACTGAGAATAAATCACTTGACAGCTGTTAAATCGGTCGCCATCTTGAACAGTAATGACAACTTAAAGTTATATACCTCGAAAAAAACCACCTGTTACTTATTACCAGTAGATTTGTACTGATAAGAGGTCAGAAATTAAACGAGGATATCAATAAATAGGACAATATTATCAAATAGCCTATTGTGGAAATATTTGCTCACCTGATCTGCATGTAGCTGAGGCATCTCTTCCATATGGTGTAAAGGTGTGGGCGGTGCCGAGGTGTTATGGTAACCTGGTGTCTGGGGATGATACATGGACGTACTGGGCATATGCAAATCTTCGGGCTGGTGGTGCATCATATGCGGTGTGCCTGGAGGCATCTGCATTTGTTGCAGGTGACTTGGCATACACTGTTGAAGGTGTGGCGACATCTGCTGGGGTTGCATGTGGGACATCATAGGCGTACCTATATTACAGGATAGATTAGCTTACTACCACTATATTAATATTTTCAAAATGTTGTTATATTTCATTTGTAATAAGAATTCGTTTTGGTTGTTTACGATTTCATTATTATCTGATATCTATAAATTTTTTAATGTAAACAGTAAAAAGTTTTGTTTTGACATTTAACTTTGATCTCTAACATTGCTAAAATAAATGTATTGCTGTTTTTTATCACTTACCTGGCATTTGATCCATCATTGGCGATGGTGAAGGCATCGGAACATGCATTGGTGATGGTGGAGGTAATGGAGTCTGTGGCTGCATCATCGGTGTAGGGGGACGTAAAGGTGTGGGCGGAGCCATTGGCATTGGCGATTGTGGGATCATAGGGGTGGGAAGTGCTATGGGTGTGGGAGGAGCCATAGTCGGTACGGACATAGGCGTTGGCGGCATCATGGCTGCGAGCATTTCCTCAGGTTGCATCATCGAATGGTGTGGCGTCATGATATCTGAATGGGACTGGTGATGAGGAGTTTGATTCTGTAATTAAAACGAAAAATTGAAGTTTTTTTTCAAGCTGAGCTATTAATTTCATAGTTATGGCATTGGATAAAGATTATATAGTTGGACAACAGCAGTTCACAAAAAGGATTGTCAGAATAGATGACGCCACCGTCGAATAATTCTCGTAAAGTTAGGTCAATATTGCTTGTTATATGGAGAATTTCATAATCTAACTGTTGATAGTCTACCTGCTAGTTGAAATTATTATGTTGTATTCTTAATTTAGTTTTCCATGAATTGCGACCGTGTTTGTTATGCTTATTGTTAAAAAAAAATTAAAACTTACATGGTCTTCTTGGATCTTTCTCTTACGCCCCCTTCTCACAGGAGTAGGCAGCTCTATTGAAGGCGGTTCTTCAGCATCTCTCACTTGGTCCAACGGCAAGGATTCATCACAAGGGATAGCACCAAATTCATCTGTATTGACAGTTTTCAGGGTAAGATGTCTCTGGTAATTCTGAAATGACATTTCCATTAATTACCTGCTGAGCACCATAGACCAACGTTTCATTACCTTAAAGAGCGCTCTTGCGGGAATAGGTCTAGCAGGAAGAGCAAATAGTTTCTCCACTCCACCAGTCTCTTTCCAGTGCATCAGTCTTTTGGTGGGAGGCGCCAAATCGAGGGTAGTTACAATGTCGCTTGTGTCTGATAATTGATTTTTCATCTCTTCGCCTGATATGTTTTTAACTTCATCAACAATTAGTTTTCTTTTCCGTTTTGTTTTAGTGAATCCTTTCAGAACTGAAGCATCCACAGGAGCTAAAGCAAAACTTTCTTCTTCGTTATTGCTATTTGGCAACAGGTTATTTTGATCCACTGGAGTGTTCACTCGTTCTGGTTCATGTTGTTCCACCGGCTGAGGTTCCTGATGGATTGACCTTATTGATCTAACTGTTGGTGTTGGGGAAGGAGCCACTGGGGCATGATCCATTGGTGAAACTGGTCTTGATTCATCAGTGCTGAAGCAATAGGATTTGGATTGTAAAGATTGTTTTATTGACTAGCAGATTTTGTTTACTGAGAATAGCGTTTGAGGCTTTAGCTGATATTCCTTATATTTCAAAAGATAAAATTAAAATAATTCACCTGTGACCTCCTACAGATGGTGGACCACCGAAATTATCCATGTCATCATCACTATCTTGTGATGTTGCCATTGTATTAGAAGTTTCAGGTATTGGGGGTTCAACAGGAGGCACTTCACCCATCGGAGTGTCATCAAAAAGACCTCCTTCAAATAATCCACCACCTAAAACAAGTAATGTTCACACCAAAAAACTTTATATTTCAAAAAGAACATTTTTACCTATCATATTTTGATCTAGATTACCACCAAATCCATCATCCCTAACAGAAGTGTCAATTTCCATAGGAGTATGTTGAGTTCCAGATGTAGATGGTATAGGTTCTTGGTCTTTATCTAATCCTACACCGTCTAAGGGTCCATCACTGAATAATAAATTACCCTACAAAAATCATAGTTAGAGCATTATAAACACTTAAATCAAATAGAAATACCTGTTCCATAGAAGGTGTCATACCAGAACTATGTCTCATGAGATCAGGGGCATCTGTATCAAACCCCATGTCACCAAAACCATCGTCATTAGTAACTAGAGCAATATTTCCATAATCTTCACGCATTGTTATCTCCTCAGCCCTAGACTGATTCATACTAAATTGTGCCTCAATGTCCACATCACTGAAATTAAATGCATTATGATTCTTCTGTACATATGTTTCTTAAATCAACCTAAATTTTGTTTATGATTCAAAATTTCCTTACTTTAATTCTGGCATAGTAGTATCAAAATCGTGAAATACTTCTGGGAGTGTAATAGCATTAACTGCTGCTTCTCTATGCCCTTCTGGCAAATCAACCATACCAGGTCGAAAAGCCATTTTGATTTTAACGAATGCTTCATTACAATCTTGAAGTAAATATTTAGCTTTCCGAGAATATATTCTAACCACTCCCAAAAGCAAGTGTCCTGATGTTCTTAGGGCCATTTTTACTTTTGGTTGTAAAATACCATCAACTGATTTTTCAATGTTTGTTTCAAAAACATGGGCTCTTGTCAACTTTTTATCCCAATGTGCAGCCAACCAAATTCTGGCCAAAGGGCCTTTTTTGGCTAATATGAAGTGTGCATAAAACATTTTGTAGTTAGTTGTCACTCAAATCTCCTAAAACAGAAACCTGAAACCAATAAACAGTTCGTCATGAGTTTGTATACATCAGCTCATTTACAGTTGTATATAACAGTTGGCGGTAAAGTGAGAAAACATATTTAATAAACAATACCTGTTTTTTCAATAATTAGGTAGTAACGGGAATTGAAAATGGTAAATTATACAGTTTTTCCATTCCCACTTTGAAATTTTTGAAAGAGTTACAATAATATTTCCATATAGTATTCATATATCACAAACGCCAAAATATAACTAAGATGGCGCCTGCCAATTTGGGTATGCGCATGCTATATTAGATTAGAAAGTAATTTGTTTTTCTATGATTCAAAATGAACAATGAAGTTTTGAATTTTATATTGAAAGAAAAATACTGGGTATTCAATAACTACCGATTTTTCAATATAATATATGATATCTCTTAATTTTTTGCATCGAAGTATTTGTTAATATAAATTTTTTTCTGTGGGCTAAAATAAGCGCCAAATTTGAATACCCGGTATAACCATTTTTTAATCTAGGATTATTGGAACGACAGCTTTTTATTCTTATATAATACAGAAAACGGTTCAGCTCAGTTTAACTGAGAACAAATATATTTTTAGCTTCAGATGCAAGCAATATCTAATACGATATAATGAGTTTCAAACTTGAAGCAATCATAACCTAACATATCATTTATTGAATACATATAGTCTAATTGAATTCATTCCTTTATTTTCTTCTTATAAATTGAATATTTATGAATGACGGTTGATCATCATGGCTCAGAAATCAGAAACCATCTTCAAATATGTACTCATCCACTATAGATGGGTTTTTGTCTGTTTATTTTTACTACCGATTTCGTTCCTATTCGATATGTGGTTATTTTGTAGAAATTATATAGTATTTAAGCTCAACAGTGCTCCATCTCAGCATGACGCTAAAGTCAAAAATGTTCAAAGACAAATTCTAAGATGGAACAAGATTAAAGGTAAAAAACCACAACTATGTACCGCTAGACCAGGATGGCAAACTATGTCCTTCAGGCAGGGCATATACAAAGAGACCTTTGAAAAAATTGAAGTTAATTTAGTGGACATATTACAAATTAATTCTAAGAAAAAATCTGTATATGTTGAGCCACTAGTAAACATGGGACAATTAACAGCTATGTTGAATCCTTTAGGATGGACTATTCCAGTTCTCCCAGAACTAGATGATCTTACTGTGGGAGGTTTAGTAATGGGAACTGGTATTGAATCTTCTTCTCATATTCATGGTTTATTTCAGCATAATTGTTTGTCTTACGAGATAGTGTTAGCTGATGGGTCCATCATTAAATGCTCTGCTGACGAAAATACAGATTTATTTTATGGAATTCCATGGTCTTATGGTACACTTGGAATATTAACTGGTGTGGAATTGAAACTTATACCTGCAAAAAAATATCTGGAACTGACCTATGTACCTTTCAAGTCTTCAGAAGATATGGCCAAATATCTTAGGAAAACAGTAGAGAATAAAATAAATGAATTTGTTGAAGTTCTTGTTTTCAATAAAAGTGAGTCTGTCGTAATGATAGGAAAACAAACTGATAAAATTGATACGGACAATTTTAACCCAATTGGACGATGGTACAAACCTTGGTTTTTCAAACATGTTCAAGATATGTTGAATCAGAAAAGTCATGTTACAGAATGTGCTCCATTGAGGGACTATTATCATCGTCATTCGAGGTCTATTTTCTGGGAACTGCAAGATATCATACCATTTGGAAATAACTTCTTTTTTCGATTATTTCTTGGATGGTTAGTGCCCCCTAAAATATCTCTTTTGAAGTTGACCCAAAGTGAAACTACTAAAGAATTGTATGAAAATAACCATATCATACAAGATATGTTGATACCATTATCTTTCCTGAATGAAAGTATAAGTTTTTTTGAAAAACAAGTTGGAGTTTATCCTTTATGGGTATGTCCTTTCAAACTACCCAATAATCCTGGGTTTCTACATCCAACCAAAAGTAATTTTGAGATGTATGTGGATATAGGCATTTATGGGGTTCCTAAAGTTAATAATTTCAAACCGAGAGAAACAACAAGAAAAATTGAAAAGTTTGTGACTGAAAGAAATGGGTTCCAGATGTTATACGCTGATACATATATGACAAGGGAAGAATTCAGGCAGATGTTTGATCATAACTTGTATGATAAGTTGAGAAAACTATATAAATGTGAGGAAGCTTTTCCTGAAGTATATGACAAAGTATGTAAAGAAGCTCGTAAATAGATGTATATATTTATATTAATAAAGGTTCCATTTTATTTGGCACTTTATTAAAATTTTATATTTTCTTATATGATAACGATCAATAGGCAATAAAGATATTTTATTCATTATATTATTGCTTCATATTTAATTCAATCCAATTTCCTTTGACTAATTTTAATGCATCATTACCAACGTTTAGAATAATTCAAGCAAAAAAATCGAACAACCACAAAATTTTTAGTTTACTTTTTGAAATTTGTAGAATCCGAAAAACGAATAAGAAAAATCCGCCCAGTTGCCGTCCAGGTCTTTTTTTATGAATTGTTTATTATGAAAAACAAATGCATGAAATTTGGTCGGAAAATACTGAAAATTTTACCCCCGCTTTTTCAAACTATCTCAATAAGTGAAGAAAAACTATAAAAATAGGACTGAAAATTAACATCAGACGATGAGAGTTGATCCCGAGGTAATTTTTTTCGATTCATCGTTATATGTTAGGTTTGGGAGAAATTAATTACATACATTTTTTTTTAAATATATTGATATTTATTATATGCTTTTTATGTGTCGAAATACTTTGAATTAATACAGAAAATAAGAAACTAATATGTCAAATCTGTTGTGATATTCTTATCTTTTCATATTTCAAAATATTCTTTCTTGAGCGATTTCATCAGTATGATGCCGTTGAGTGATCCCTGCCGAATACACCTCCATCTCCATAGCGGAGCATGGTGACTTTTACGTTGAACAGTAGGGTTTATATCTCAAACGGTTCCAATCTTCCGATATATGTGCAGGTCATGACGCAATCTCGCGGGCAAGCAATTAAGAGTCACTACACTATTGCAAATGCTTTGTTCGGTTTTGTTTTCATTCAGACTGATCTTCCATTTTTCGTAATATTTTTTCAAACGATTCATATGATATTGTATCTTGGATAAAATAATTAAATATGAAAAACTAGTTTCGAATGCATTGTAGGGAATCTATCGATGCCTTCAAAAATATTTCAAAGTCCGAGAACTGAAGAATTCGGTGTACAAACTTAGGATTATCAAAGCCACAGCCCTAAGGGATCCGTAGAAAGGCTTTGCTAACGGTCAAATCGAAAACAACCTGAATGCCCATAAAACTCGGCATTTCATGGCGAATAATTTAATTGAGTTCAGACCAGTCTACAAGAAACTACAACATATGTGCAACACTTGTACCGACAAAGAGAAGATTAAAGATTTTCACATCTGTTTCCGAGACCGGCAAAAAGTACCTGCAACGACCCAAGTGGCCAGCGAACCTCAAAATCGATAAGATTTAAATATCATCTTCTTCACGCATTTTTAGTGGATTGGAAATAAATTGAAAAAGCGTTTTTATCCCGTTTTTTTATTTCCCTGATTTGTCCTTGGCCGTGAACTACTTTAGTCACAGTATAAGGACCACAACCCACAGCATATTACTTTGAATGTGTCGACATCATTTCCAAATAATTCGAAAACGAAGGTAGTGTGGTAGTGTTGTTTTTGTCTTTGTGAAACACATGATGATTTATCCCTTTTTCAATGAGAATAATGGGGAATTTTGTTTATATTGGTGCAGCCCCAAAGCAACTCCCTAGCTTCGCCAGTGGTACAGTATGAAGAAAACTGACGCAAATCTGAGTTTTAAACCTTAAATCTGCGCGATATTTTTACCGTTTCCTTATACTTCCGATAAAAATATTCAGTGAATGCAAATTAAAGGCAGTTAAAACACATTTAGACTGAATTAGACATTAATGGCTCCTGATTACAGGCTTCCTTATTGCTCCCCACGAAGAAAACGCACCTTCAGTATGCTCCCCATCAAAAATTCATTTGATAAATGGGGCCAGCATAGATTGATCACCTCATACCCTATTGAGGGATAAATTAAAGAGAGCGAGCAGTTATGTGAGATCCCGTTTTGTGGAAGTATATCAGAACCTTAAACATAATTTATTGCTGTTTTCTTAATAATGGCAGTTCACACTGGAAAGCTTGCGTGTTCGAAATAGGGGGATAAACTAGACTCAGCGGTCAATCCTGACTGTTCATGTCGCGTTTGGGGTTTTCTCATCATCTTCGTCCTTTTGAGGTGCTTGAACTTTAGAGGATGGGAGCTTTCGACACCCTTCCCAAGTTTTCTCGGAAACTATAAAGTGTACTTAATAACGCCGTTGAATTTTTTTTCGAAATAATTTGGCTCCTGAGTCTACCGTAAGAGGAGGACAATTTTGGGTCAGCATTCAAGAATAGTGGGGCCAAGGCGGGGCCAGGTTTTTTGAAGGGGGCAAGATTTCCAGGTCGATCTAGTTCATGTTGTATTTTTTTGCTAATGCAATATTTCAGGGGATGCTAGCAAAAATTTAGAGGGGGCCCTGGTCCAGCTCTAGTTTGGGAATAAAAAACTTCCGCTCGCAAAATTCGTTTTAGAAGCTTCTACCGATCTTAAAGAGATTTACCTATAAAAAACTATCAAGTTCAAAAAAATTGTTGATTTTTCAAATTTCCTTTCTTTCTGGGGCTACGGTAGGAGGAGAGTTGTTTTGGTCACTTTGGAACAAAAAAAATTGGAAATTCTGCTCGAAAAATACATTTCTGAAGCTTCCACCACTCTTTAGGAGGTTTTTTCCAGAAACTATCAAGTTTTATTGAAAAAGACGTTGAATGTTTTTATTCTAGAATTCCAAAATCGCCAGTTTTATCTTGAGATTTTTCAAGCGAGGGGACATACCAGAATATCTAAACATTTTAGTGGAATCTCAGCGTTAAAGACCATTCCGGGCTCGAAATTCGAAAATTGCATATATACAGGTTGTCCCGGTAGTAATTGTACCTAAATACTCTCATCAGAGGTAGAGTAGGACTAATTTTCACATAATTTCTTTAGAGAATAATCTACATTGGTAAATGAAAATATTTTTAATATACGAATGAAACAAAATTTTTTATTGGAAACTTTTCGTTTTTCGCGAAAAATGATGATATGCTCAATGTACAAAGAACCGATATATTTTTGGAATATTCGTGATGAAAACCTACGAAATTTCATTACAAAAGAGGTAAAACTATAATTAATAAGAGATAATAATATAATTTGGAGATTGCAGGTTCGAGTCCCGCTCGAGGAGGTACTTTTTCCAGAATATAACAAAATAATTGTCTGTTAGCCATCATATATTATGCTATTATAAAAAAAATTTTTTCACTGCTGGGTTCATTTCCAAAATATCATTCCATATCTCATCAGGCATTTATATTTTGCAAATTGCCTTCCTATAATGTCCTTTTTGGCTTTTATAAAGAGTGGTTTTTTTAGAGCTATAGAACTTTAAATTGCAATAAAACAACGATGGATTATTCAATTAACATGAATTTTATTTATCCGCAAGATAATCTTGTGGCATTACATTTTAAATCTGATTTCTGGCATATGACCGCCAGGGCTGACTC
Source organism: Harmonia axyridis (assembly GCF_914767665.1). Lineage (NCBI taxonomy): Eukaryota > Metazoa > Arthropoda > Insecta > Coleoptera > Coccinellidae > Harmonia > Harmonia axyridis. The sequence goes on from NC_059501.1 coordinate 72,686,567, forward strand.
GGATGTAGTCCAATCTGTACGTCCAATTTTCGATGACTTTTTCCAACATTTATGGCCGTATATCGACAATAATACGGCGAATGTTGTCTTCCAAATAGTCAAGGGTTTGTGGCTTATCCGCATAGACCAATGACTTTACATAGCCCCACAGAAAGTAGTCTAGCGGTGTTAAATCACAAGATCTTGGAGGCCAATTCACAGGTCCAAAACGAGAAATTAGGCGGCCACCAAACGTGTCTTTGAATAAATCGATTGTGGCACGAGCTGTGTGACATGTTGCGCCGTCTTGTTGGAACCACAGCTCCTGGACATCATGGTTGTTCAATTCAGGAATGAAAAAGTTAGTAATCATGGCTCTATACCGATCATCATTGACTGTAACGTTCTGGCCATCATCGTTTTTGAAGAAGTACGGACCAATGATTCCACCAGCCCATAAAGCGCACCAAACAGTCAGTTTTTCTGGATGTAACGGTGTTTCGACATACACTTGAGGATTAGCTTCAATCCAAATGCGGCAGTTTTGTTTGTTGACGTAGCCATTCAACCTGAAGTGCGCTTCATCGCTAAACAAAATAAAATTGACGTAGTGCGCGATACGTATTCCGCACAGATCCATTATTTTCGAAATAAAATTGCACTATTTGCAAGCGTTGTTTAGACGTGGGTCTATTCATGATGAATTGCCAAACCAAACTGAGAATAAATCACTTGACAGCTGTTAAATTGGTCGCCATCTTGAACAGTAATGCCAACTTTAAGTTATATACCTCGAAAAAAAACACCTGTTTTCATTGTCAATATGTTTTTTCATTACTCTTATAGCATAACATACTTTGTTAAATTCATTCAATAGTTCCTCTATTGCTTTGGTAGAATCTGCTATTTTTATTTCATACATACCATTACTCATTATTAAAAACAATAACACTCCAAAGATGCTGGCCTGTGGTACACCTAATTCGTTCATGAGCCTCCCAGCATCAAATTTACAATTTCTTTAAATCATTGGTAATAATCTAGGATAAAAAGGAAAATAATAAACCATAGCGCACAATGTTTTCCGATTCGGAAAGACTACTTGTCTTATAGATTAAAGCTTAATCTTCTTTCGGAACGAATCCAGGCCCGGACTCAGCCAATTTCCGCGGTGGATTTCCCGCGGTTCGAGTTCCCCGGAAAATGAGACGAGTGTGACTGCGCTTTGCGCTCCGGCAGAGAGTCCTCCGGGTTCGTTAGTCGGCTGGAGGCCGTGTATCGGGAACATGCCTCGACAAGCAGGCATATCGGGAGAAGCGGTCACGTGATTTTTAGCGAATTTTTGTGCGTAGTGCGTTTTTTCCTAGTGCGTTTCTTTCCATAGAAGAACTAGTTGTAAAAAAACCGTTCTCAAGTGAGGGATTATTTGTTGTTTTTTAATTTTGGGGGGAATGATATACAGGGTGATCCATAAAATTTGAAAATTTTGAGGATTTTTCGAAAGTTAATTTCGAATGGAGTACGGGTTAGATTTTGCGAAATTTTTTAATCATTTTTTTTCTGTCAGCAATGGTTGAATTGAATTCATATGAATTTTGAAACTAGTAATTTTTAATCTAATTTTTTAAATCTAGATATCATCATACAATATTCTGGAACTTTTATACTATTTTTATTCGTGAAATTTCAATTTAATTTTAATTTTAATTTTAAAATGAATAATTCTCAAGAAATTGTATTTCGTGATTTTCACTTGATGGGAAATATTTTTATGAGAATATAATGCTAAAATTCATCATCGAAATTTAATACGTTAAAAAAAAGAGTCAGGTACAAGTTAACATTTTTTTTCTGTTCAAACAGGAATATTGCACAAGGAGACAATAAATTAAATATCATTAGTCTATTATTCAAAAAAGTCGGAATTCAAACATCATTCAGAAAACTATCAGTAGGTATCGACAATGTAATTTTAGATTATTCCTCTGAAAATTCCTTGTAATAAACTAATAAAATTTTCAAAAATCGAATAAAAAAACAAGTGTTTCATGTAGAAAATTGAAACAAAAAATTTTATTTTTCAAAAATTAGTACTGGTTGGATATTTGTCAACTTTTTTAAGATTTAATTTTTTTGAAATATTTTTTCCTGTCAACAATGTGTGAATGAAATTTATAAGAGATTTGAAAATGTCTACGACAAGAAATTCCCATTCTAATTTTTCGAATCAATTGATCATCACACAGAAATCTGGAATTCTTATATTTTTTTTTATCCGTGAAATTTCAATTAATTTTTATTTAAAAATGAAAAATTCTCAAGAAATTGTACTATATGTGATTTCTACTTGATGGGAAATATTTTTATGAGAAAATAATGCTAAAATTGATCATCAAAATTTAATACTTAAAAAAAAAGAGTCAGGTACAAGTTAACTTTTTTTTCTGTTCGAACAGGAATATTGCACCAGGAGACAATTAATTGAATATCATTAGCCTATTATTAAAAAATGTCGACATTTCAACAATAAACCAGCAAATTATCAGTATCATCGATAATTAAATTTATTATTATTCCTCTGCAAATTTTTTGAAATGAACATATGAAATTTTCAAGAATCGAATGGAAAAACAAGTGTCCCATCTGAAAAATTGTAACAAAAATTTGAATTTCCCAAAAATCGAATGGAAAATCACATATCCCATGTAGATAATCTTCTGACAATCAGGATATTTCGGTACCAAGTTCCAATATGTACCTGCCTACATGCTGTTTTCTTCTTGTTTGAAATAGGTAACCTTTTCGAGACCTTATGTTGATTGATTCAAGAAAGTAGAAAAATGGAAAAATTGAAAAGCCGTCTCAGAGGAATTGTTGAAATTAATTTTGTTGTTCAGTTGGAAAATTTCTCATCTAAATTCATGCCGTATTCGAAAGTCATTTGTAATTTAGTCTGTTTGCAGTGCTCCTATTTATTTATTTATTTATTTATTTCAAATGGGTCTTGTGATTTTTCCAATGCTGAAATCATTGTTTGTTTGATTACTTTGGTCTCTTCTGATGGAAATTCCTCGTGAAATTCATACTTATACTTAGTATAGGTATAGTGACCAAACTCACCCGAAGAAATCAAGATGAGCAACAAAACAATGTTGTATTATTATTGTACATATTATTTTATTTTCGATCAATATTGAAGAATATTGATAAAGAATTTTTCGAATTTTGTATTGTAAAAGCAAACTCAATATTGAATGTGTTCAGACAATTTGTCCTTTCTTGAACGAATACTACACATTTTCTGTTATGAGACAAATTCCCGGATTTTTTCTGACAGAATACTATATTGCATTCAATATCAGAGAAAATGAAGTTCTGATGAACACAATGTTGCGAAAACATTTATATTTGCATTGAAAATTGAGGAATTCAAAGTTCATCATCATTTCTATATTTATTTCAAAGTAGAGAATATCATTTTTTGCCATCAATTTCTGTAATGTAGGTCAAAATAATTCTTATTTATATTAAATTTAAAAATTGTCAAAACTAGATATTCTCTCGAAATAATTCTTTGGAAAATATTTCAATGTGAAATAGTATTAAAAAAGTTTCATATCATAGAATCTTCGCTGCATATAGAGGAGAATAGATGACTATTAAATTTGAAAAATGACTCGAAAAAATGAATGAAATAATTCATAAGTTAAAGTAGAAAATATATACAATTTAGGATAGGTAGGAAAATTTACCATTAAAAATCTATAAGTTTAAAATTCTTGGAAGCTTCTAAATTACTTCCTACCGAGTTGGTGATGTGAGGAAACCTCAAGATTTCTTTCTGAATTTTAGGAGTTTCTTAACTTTTCACGTTATGCGGTCACTATGATAATAGAAAAGCGACACCTGAAAATTTATAACGTTCGAATTCTCCTCATGAATGAAATGCGGAAAGTTGAATTTATCTTCTATTCACACATGCTACTCTTAGAATGGGGGTGAAAATTCTAAAAAGTTTCACCAAGTCGATTTGAACTAACATAAGTTATTCAACATCTTTATTGAAAGTTGAAGAATACTATTTTTGATGAAGTAACTGACTACTAGTTGATATATCGAGAATTTGAATTTTAAAAAGAAATACGATTAAAACTGAAATATCGAAAATTGAAAAAGAATTCTGATTTCGATTTCGACATTACTATCAATTTACATAATAATTACTAGTTATATCCAATTAAAATATTGGAAAATATTTGGTTAATGGGTTTCATGAAACTTTGGTCTACAGGTCGACTCAGTGATTTTATCAATCTATAGTAGAACCACAAATTAACTCAATTTAAATATCCTCCCTAAAATGAATATTTTTTTTTTATTTGAGCATCTCCATTCTAAAATGCCATAATATACTACTTGGTCAGGTTAGGTTCAAAAACATGAATTTTATTATAGAGCATTTAATCCCTCACAGTTTTAAATTCAATCGTGCGTTCTAATTTCCAGTATTAGTGATGTACTGCTATGTGCGGGCCAGATCAACTCCTCAGCAAATTCTTTTTGACACTAGTGCATAACGAGCTGGTAGCAGAAAGTAAGCGAACTGGTTGTTTTTTGTGTGTATTTCTTCACTTCCCATGCAACCAAGACTTGGATATATGTGTTCTTCTCGCGTCTGATACCAGACGGTATATGTTTTTCTTCTTCTTTACTATTGTAGCATGTGCAGGGTAGCTCAAAAACAAATCTGAAAAAATTTATCTTACAAAACTGACATTGATAAAAAATCTTCTCATTACGAGGTTATTTCGATTTGTTTCTATTTTTTTGAGCTATTCTGTAGAATACTTCTTTGCTGAAATGATGTTGCTGAGACTGATCCCCATAGCAAAATTGAATTTTTGTATCCTTGTATTCGTATTCGAAATTTCATTGTAGAACAATTGTTTTTTTTATCGAATTTTATTATTTTTCAATATTATTACGAATGATATAACTATAAGGGAAGTTGTTTCGAAATTAAGTATCAAGATTTCAGAGATACATTTTTCTGATCAGAATAACCCATGTCTGTTTATATTGCGGAAATTTTTTCTTTAATGGAAATCATTTGATAAAAATTAATTATATAAACAATGTACTGAAAATTGAAACTAATACACAATTCATATCGATTCTTAACAATTTGTTCGCTAATACTCCGTTACCGATCTACATTTTCATTTTCTCTAGGCCTCAATGTTTGGAGTATTAAGATCAAATTTCAAATATAGATTTTGTTTTACATCATATCGTATGCCAAGTGATAGTGAGAATCTACTGGGTATTATTTTTTCAGGGTCAAATATATTTTTGTCACCTAATTTTTTTGTGATGCGGCTGGTGAATTAAAATTAAATCTTTTTTCATTTTGTTAAAATGTTCGTTTCCTACAATTTTTACGTTATATAGAAAAAATTACAATCAAATTTTGAAATTTGCTAGATTTAATTGAATTTTCTAACGAAATAATTGTCCTTTGACTACTATTTTCATTTTAACATTTAGGTTTGTTCCAATTGGAGGTATTACAAAAAATGTATAACAAAACAAAAAATTAGTTTTGCTTTTTAAAATTCACCATAAACATGTTTGTGGCTCGAAAAATAATATCTCCCCCGATTCTTAAAGTCATTCGGCATACAGGTTGATGGTATTTGATATTTGATATTAATATTATAATTTTAAAATCTGAGAGAACTATGAAGAAAATTAAATTGAAAATCATGAAATTGTAGAAACGTTTGGGGATACTTACAAGTTTGAGGTCAAAAAGTGTTATATTGACCTGAAAAATAAACCCCTGAAATCTTGAGACTTAATTTTGACACCCTGTGTAATTGAAATTCGATTTTGTTATGGAGACTTCTGCAAGTTGTGTTTGATGTTTTTCAGATAAGAAATGGCAAAGGTGAGTATTTTTTGTATACTTAGAAATTGATAAAAAACAACATTCCCAAAATGTATTCCTGAATATTTGATTGAATTCAAATTTTTACCGAAAATTTTTCTTCTTGGGAAAAGAATTTTCAAATCATTTTTTCCTGATACTATTAGGATTCTCGATAGATAATTAACCGGAAGATGAAGATCTTTTCCTTCTCCATGATGTAGAATTTTACACATTATTTATTGATACGTCTGTGAACATCTTCGTACTTTTCTTTGAAAGTACAGGTTTTCCTGAACACTTAATTGAATAAATATTTCGAATGCGCCCAACCTTTGAATGTCTTTTACTTTGAGGGTTTAACATTCCACAACGTAGCGAAACATCAATTTGATGTAGTCAGTCTTACGAGTCTCAATTTAAGATGAAGATCAAAGTCGCGGCAGATACGCACTTTTATGGAATTTCATCTGTTTCAACTCAATAGCTTGTAATACAGAGTCAAATATTATGTAATTTAGAGTATCGAATTTGATATTTGAATTTTATGTTGAATGGTTTCAAATATTACGTTGCCATATCTACTGAGACTGTGAAAAAATAACAACTTAGTAGATGTTCTATCAAGTGCGAAAAGTAATACTTTCTGCATGCGTTTGCTCAAACAACGCTGACGGGAGTGAGATGAGGACACTATTTTTTTGACCGCATCCAAATAGAAGAAGCAAAAGAGATATACAGGAAGTATCATAAGTAATTGGAAAAATTTCAACTATAGAATCTTGAGCACAAAATTTGAAGATTTAAACTGGATCACTGTGTACTGTGCCAAATTCGGAACATGTCCTTTTCTACATTGAACAGATGAATTGAGTCAAAAGCGCAAACGCATTCTATGCCCTGTTCGACACACTCCTCTAGAGTCTAGGTGTTCAGTACAGTGACTTGATAAAACACAGTGGCGATACGCGTGGTCTCATTTTTGATTGCCAGCCGATTTTTAGCCAAAAAATGGCTAATTTTTGTTTACATTGTCCGTTTGAGGTTTATTTGAAATCACGGTATAGAAATGTACTTGTAATCTGTGTTGAAGCTTCCTAAAAAAAAAGAATACCTAGTAGGTGAATCACTTGTTGGCAACTTGCAAAGCGCGCATTTTTAAATACCAGCAATTCCAATTTTCAGTGAGAGTTTAATTTAATTCAATTCAGCTGCTTGTGATGTGAATGTATTATTTACTAGAATCCTTCAATTTGTTATTTATTGGAATTCGTATCCTTTTAACTGGAGTAAATGAACGTGAAATCCAAAAGATTCTTTTCATTATAAAACTGCAATACTTTACTGTAAATAAAAAAAATATGATCTGTATATCCTATTACGTTCTTACAACGATTGGCCAGTATTTAAATATTAAAGGATATAGCCTTTTCATTCAAAATCTATGCTTAAGCCCCGCTCCATTCGTCATTTTTAGGCTGAATTTGAATGAATTGCTGTCACCGTTCAGAAACTTTTGCTGCTATAGCAGCATAGAATAGCATATTTTGACGGTTAGGTCAATTCTAGTGTGCCCGCCGGCTTACACCTCTGCTAAGACGTATTATTCGCAAAGTTTTGGTGGTAGAAAAATCGGGATAAATAGGATTTTAGTGAAAAAAAAATTCGTTATACAGTAGTTGTTTCTCATTTCGATTCCTGTAAAGAAATACCTTTCACCTTTCTCCTTTCTGTCTTGTAAGTTGTTTGTTTATCTCTGCCATATTCGGAACAGTTTCCAATAAATGATAATTAAACTATCTGTTAAATCGGCAACTTTTACTTGATAATATTTTTCCACTTCCTTGATATGGTGTGCTGGAACAATTGGATATTGAAGAGAAGAAGATTTTCATCCAAAAATTTAGTGGCTATTTACCACTGGTTAAATTCAAACTTGGTCTAACAGAAATTCTACAAGAAGTGCGGCCTACCAAGTTCCTCACTGCAGACACAATTGGATTAAAAAAAATATCCTTTCTCACATATAGTTAGCTGCCTCAGAAATGCGTTGCGATAAAATAGGACATTTTTCGAAATGGCCCGAAGATCGACAAAGATTTAAATATCTCGAGTGCAAAGCAAAGTTACAAGTTTCCTGTGAAAAATACAATCCTACATTATGTCTTAACAAGGACAGAAATTGTTTTCGACGTTTTCACTCGGAATCAATGTCTTTTATTTGATTGGATTACAACCAATTTCTAATGAATTGATTCGAACAAGTAAAATGTTTCAGTTCCCTTTGACCCGAGTTGTGCCATATTTGACACATGTCATAATATCAACTTTTTTCACGGAAAATTTGAGGCGACCATTTTTAAATATTTTATCATTATATATCCCTCAACTACGAGACAACAAAACATCTATCACTTTCTGTTTCCGTAGAAATTCAGCGACTCTGCTTGCATATTATGGAAGTTTGTCATTTGAATACGCCATACGTGAATTCAGGTTTGTGCTAGCGTCGTTTTCAGGAAGTTCCTACGATGGTCATTTCCGTAGTCACCAAAGTTTGCAACTGGCCTTTTGATGTGCGCTGCTTGATATCAGTCCTAAATTAGTTCCATATGTCGTCGAAAAGGCAGTAAACAAGAATAGGAAATGCGGTGGTCAGCAAATAGGCAACATAGTTGGAAAATTGGAAATATCCGTTGTGGAAATGAGGTATGTTGTATGAAAAGTTTGGCGAAAATCATTCCCTTTATGTTGATATGTGGTAGTTGCTGAAGATAATTATGGAGTTCTCCAGTTGACATGAGTCTTCCTATACATATAAGCCTCGACATGTTTTGGACTATATATCGTGATTTGAGTGAATCTAATGAATTAATTTTAAAAGAATACTAAACTAATCCAATATCAATCAACCAAATAGTATACAAGTGAATTAGTACCATAAATTTCAGGGGGTGATTCTTCATGAAAATATAATGACAGTTTGCTATATAATTTTTGTTTTCAAAAGCTACATATTCGGAGATAAGAGGTGTAAAAGTTTTTCTTAAAAACTGACGATTTATTTATTGCTTTAAAACCAATCGAGATATTAAAATTAAATTTTATTCGTTTCAAGATGTAGTTATTGTGCTTTCATTGACAAGCAATTAAGAATTTTATGTTCATCATTGGCGCACATACAAATTATGAACCCTATTTTTTTTAGAAAAAAAAGGTACGCCACTGAGATATTTCAAACTAAAAATTATTTCTGAATTCATTGATCAATTTGCGGCAAAAAATGTCTTTTGGCTTCTTTTTATCCGTTTTTATGCATAGTACTAACACATATCATTTTATTTCTTTGGTAAGTTATTTATAACTTTGATAATGTATTGAAGTTGAGATGTCTTATTCTTTTTGCATAAAAACAACGCCCATATGAAAATAGGGCATTGAAAATTATTTTTCTCTAATTCTGTGGTTATTCCGTTCATTCTTCCACATCTTGTAGAACAAAATCGTGCGAGAATATGTCAGAAACGCACAGTTTTCATGGTTATATTTGATTATTCTATGTTGGCACTCCGAACTTTCCGCTACGGCTTTATCTGTCAATTCATCAAATTGCCTTAAAGAAATCAGTTCTGCCAACCAACATTTTTCAATGCAAAAATCACTAAATTATATTTATGGAAATATTTCATTAATTTCAATGAAAATGCAATGAATTAGAGAAAATAATGTATAATACTCGTACAGAAGGCTCATTCTACCACTCGTTCATTCCAAAACTCGCCACTTCGTGGCTCGTTTTTGAATTTTGAACTCGTGGAAGAATATCAATGCCATCTGCACTTGTATTATAAGTAACTATTCACGAATTGAACGAGCAATTTGGAAAGTATTTCAGTTTTAAATATCTTAGTCGGTGAAAGTCGTCTTAAGGCTTTTAAAGTTCAGTTAAAACAAGAACTCCACGATCACCAGCAAGATCGTATCTTTGCTGACTGGCACCTTGAAATGCATCAAAATGATCGGAATTTTCATCGAGAAACCATCTTCAGTGATGAGGCGCATTTTCACCTTGAAGGCTACGTTAATGAGTAGAATTGTTGCATTTTGGAGCTTGGAATATCCAAGAATGATTGTTGAAAAGCTTCTCCATCCTCAACGTGTCACTGTTTGGTGTGGTCTTTGGGTTGGCGGTGTGATTGGACCTTACTTATTCGAAAATGACTCTGGTGAAACGATGACTGATTATTTTTTATGTCTGGAATTGGAAGATACTGATATGGACAACGTTTCAAGTGGAGGAATCTCAGAGAGGCAGAGGGGTGCGGATCAGGTAAACTTTGTCGATTACGATAATCACGTGGTATAAACCCCTCTTAATTATCAAAATTGGCCACTGTGATCATGTGATTCAACATCTTTAAACTTTTTTATTTTGACCACATGAAAGATGAAGTCTATGGCAATGCTCCACAATTGACCTTAGAAATTTAATTCGTGAAATTAGCGAGGACATACATGGAAACTTTTCTGAAAAAGATCTGCTGCTTCAACTGTAGGTGGCTATTTTTTAATCAATAATGGCATACCTTCTTCTTCACAATGAAATAAACATTAATGGATGATTTCTCTCAAAATATTCTCGTTTTTTTTATATCAAAATGAAACCTCTTATTGGAAAACTTTTTATATGAACCAATGAATATGCTTTCTAATAGTGTAATTGGCACGCTCTTGACATAAAATTAATGCCTTTGTCAAATTTTTATACTTAACTCGAATAATTTGCGTATGAAATCAAATGGTAAATGAATAATAATATCAAATTAAACTATCATGAAAATCATCTACATGATTTGGTAAGTTACAAGAGAAAAATGTTTGGAACCGCTGATCTGAAGGTCCACCCCGACCAACATTGGTTGTTTATGAATTCCAATCGGACTTCGAAAACGGTAAATAACGACACAGCCAAAACGCTCCAATCATTTGGGGTGACCGGCAGGATTAAAACGGGACCAGGAAGTCGAGGGGTCAGATTCCAGGATCACGCCTAATGAACTTCAGGAATGCCAATAACATAGAGTCATTCGATAATCCTGGAGACGGGGGCAGATTGAAAGTACGCTAATTAGTTATTTCAGGGAATTGCTGGTTTGACGGAACGGCAAATGGAAACCTGTCGACCTGTTTTCAGATTTCCAATTGTTTTCTTGTTATGGTCGGTTCGAGGATTAGGGCTAGAATTGCCTACAGGGATTCGTTTTGGTTAGGTTGGCGGATCGAGGGTAGGAGTGGTATAGTTGATGCCTGTGAAATAGGATTCATTAACTAGAAACTTACCAATAGAGGGTGTTCCTAAATTGGAGTTACAAAGAAAAAAGGCAGTTTTCATATATTAAATATTAATAACTGTTCTTTATTGGCCATCGACTAAAGTCCTTCAGCCTAGCATAAGGCAAAAAAAGTATTCTACATTTATGAGTAATTCTACAATAGTTCAGATAATCCATCCATAACCTTCTGAGTTGGAAATTTTCTGGGAAGGGCAGTTACTGGATCCCTGTGGAACATGCTTTCTACATCTTCTAGGTCTTTAATTTTGTGTGAAAATCTTCTATTCAGATCGACTAGTCTTTCTTTTATTGGCTGTATGTTAGCTTTTCATTCAGTAGTTCATTTGGTGGGTTGTGGAGCTTATTAAGTGGATGTTTTATACGTGTTATGGTACTGAGTGCTGTTCTCTTTTCATAGATTATTATAGAAGGTTTTCCGATGAGGGGTTTCATTTTGATATTGAAAATATCGAGTTTATTTTAGGAGAAATCAATGGATGTTTATTTCATTGTAAGGAAAGTATGGAAAACGATATCGGCCAAATGCCTGCTGCGGCTATGGCTGCAGCATTATATCCTTTTCATGAAATTTTTTATGACCAATTCGCACTTGTGTTGATCTGTGTCCTCGATTACTTCACGAATTTCATATTTAAGGTCTTAAATCGATTTTGGGAAATTGGCATAGACCTTATCTTCCACGGAGTCCCAAAAAAAGGTCTTCTTCTTCTACTTCCTCTTTTCGATAGGATTGTGTTCTGTTTTTTCCTGCCTTCTTCCTGTCATTGTTATGTCTCATTTGATATCGAGCTCCAGCTTTCTTTCCATCTCTTCGGTGGGCGTCCCAATGGTCTACTTGTATTTGATATCTGCGTTTCCGCCCATCCTCTCCACATGTCCTCTCCAGAACCTCCTGTGTGCTCTGATTCATCTGACCACATCCTGCGTCTCCAGTTCCTCCTTTATGTTCGCACTACTCACATTATCTGTGAGTGTTACTCCTTTGATGCATCTTTTTTTTTTGTATTTCGGAATGAATAAACATTATTATTATTATATATTATCTTAAAATCGTCATTTCTGTTGTTCTTGCCATTGTCTTGATTGTAGATGTTTCTCACATCGTTTCAGCGGTTTATGTGAGCACTGGTCTCACACACGCTTTATATATCCGAGTTTACACTTATGGCTCATGCTCCGGTTGGTCCAGATTACGTCTGTTGACACTAGATGCGCCAACAACCTCATCAGGAAGACCGTTCCAATTATGGAAAATCCTATTGATGAAGAAAGATTGTCGTGGTTTACATTTGAATCTTTCCCGTGACAACTTGAATCTGTGCCCTCTAAGTTGGCTGGCAGTCGCAAGGTCAAACATATCACCCATGTCGACCCCAAATCTCTGAGTCAAAGCTCGAAAGGCAACGATCAGGTCACCACGATCTAGTCTGAAAAGGGGGAAGATTAAAAAGAGCCGAGCGCTGCTCGTATGTCGTAGCACCCTTCCATATGGTATCCTAGTGGCGCGTCTTTGTATGGACTCCAATAATTCTCGCTACCAAACCAGATTCGGACACCAGACAGGGCCCGCATATTCCAAAATGGGTCTGAAATGGGTCTTGTAGAGTTCAGAACACACGAAAGGGATCACAAAAACGAAAGGTATGTTCAATCAACCCAAGCATTCTTCTGGCCCTAGAAGAAATATATAAAATATGCTCCGACCATAAGAGGTCCTCAGTAGCAACAACACCTAAATCTAGTTGACTCCTAGTAGTGGTGAGGGGAATGCCATCAATATAGTGAGCTGTTCTTGGATTATTTTTTCCCAAGTGAAGAACCCTACACTTCGATAAATTGAGCTCAATCAACCAGTCGTAGCACCAAGAGAACAAAGTAGTCAAATCCTCCTGGAACAAAAAATATTTGGTATGTGCATAGTTGTAGAGCTTAGCATCGTCAGCGAACAAGGACACCTCAGACTTGAGCAGCGAAGACAAATCGGATATGTAGACCAGACACAGCAGCAGGCCAAGAACTGATCCCTGGGGAACTCCGCTAGTGACTTTATTAGTTCGAGATCTTTTCTCACCAGCGCCAACGAAGAATTTTCTTCCACTCAAATAACTGTGGATCCACTCAAGCAAACCGCCCCGCACTCCGAAATGTTCCACCTTGTACAGAAATCGGCGGATGGGTAATCTATCGAACGTCTTGGCAAATTCAAGATATACGACATCGATTGGTAAATTTTTATCTATTGCTTTAGTCCAATCATTTAAGCACTTGAGTAGGCAAGTTATCGTTGAACGCTCAGGAATAAAACTGTGCTGTTGTTTCGGCAATATTCCATTGGTTAGGAGAAATTCCAATAGTTGATCGAAGATAATTTTATTCATAACCTTAACAAACGATTAAGTCAGTGAGATTGGGCGATAATTTATAAAAAAAACGATTTTTTTTTGGAAGTTCTACCATCATGTACCTCAAAAGTTAACATATTTACGACTTACTATAGTATAAAGTTTTTTCTTGAAATGGCCCCAGGAATCAACCCCTAGAATATCGGCATATCACAAGCAACACCCGGTATATCTATTCCTTTCATGTATATTGTCAGCCATTTCAAGCCAACTGATACCAATGGAGTTTAATGAGAATTTCATCTTAACCTATAGTATAGATTATACTCCCGCGTGAATTTGAACATAAACATTATCTGTTCATTGGGCCAGAAAGCTCGAACGTATAAACCCGGTCCAATGAGGATGACATTTAGGTACTAGAATCTTGTAAGCCGTGTCAGTTTCCGAGTTTTAATAGATTATACATCCGCTCACTCGAGGAACTCCCTCACATCATAAATTACGAGAATGTCAATGAGTGTAGATTCTGCTGTTGGGAAAAAAAGCAGTGTTCAATTTCGTACGTAATGGGATATATTATAGAGGAGATATAAGCCGAGGATGATACATGTAGTGTTATTGATATTATATTAAGTCGATATTTAGAAATTTCCACTTAAATGGGTCAATTTTAAGGATATTGATGATATCTGATAAGAATAATATTGATTTTAATTGTGATATTAATCGAAAAATTTTCGAATAAATATAATTCATCATTTTAAATTTGAAATGCACCAAAACTCTTCGTCCAAATTATAAATTGGACTTCAATTATGATTTAATTCTTCGCTTAACCATAGCCAACTACAGGTGAAAACGAAAAAAGAATAAAATACATGTTGCGGTGTCATTTATGGTGATAATTAATAAACTTTGTATATTTAGAAAGGTCTCAATAAACGGTAAATACATAGGCATACAAATTTGCTTCCGCCGTTTTTTCCGAAATTCGAGGCTTTATTGTGAAAAACTGGTTATACATTCACGATTCAAAGTATTGTCCATCACTGGCCATTACTATCTCCCATCTTCGGGCAGCGTACGAATTCCGGTTTGAAAAAACTGGTCATCTTTTGAAGCGATCCACGAATCGATCCATTTTTTTACTTCTTCATAAGACCGGAAGTGCTGGTCAGCCAGGCCGTGTGCCATTGATCGAAACAAGTGAAAGTCCGAGTAAGCAACGTCTGGAGCATACGGCGGGTGGGGTAGGAAATTTCCATTTCAACGTTTCCAAGTCTTGAACCCTTTCGCAACATGGGGTCGATCATTGTGATCCTTTAAAATCACTTTATCATGTCTCTCGTGGTATTGCGGCCGTTTGTATTTCAATGCTCGGCTCAAACGCATTAATTGCGTTCGATAACGATCGCCTGTGATTATTGCAGTCGGTTTTAACAACTCATACTCATACAGTACGCCGAGCTGGTCACACCAAATACGGAGCATGACCTTGGAACCTTGAATATTCGGTTTGGCCGTCGATGTGGAAGCATGGCCGGGATATCCCCATGAGTTTTTGCACTTGGGATTATCGTAATGAATCCATTTTTCGTCTCCAGTCACAATGCAATGCAAAGTGAGTATGCTACTGGATTCTCTGAGAAATATCTAAATAGTCGATGGCTGAAAATGTCAATGGCTTGAACAACGTTTAGAAATTGGTAAATTGTTCCATTAAAATCAGTGCTCATTTTGTGAGTATTGGGAGAAATTTGAGAAGAACTCATGTATTTAATACAATACAAGAGTACCAGTCGTCCATGAATTTCTCTTAGTCTTCTCAAATGAGAAATGATTTTGAAAAAAATCTTTCATGATTCATTGACATGACCTACTGAACACAAATGACATAATCTATGTCTAAATATAATGCAGTATTATCAGTAGAACAATCAAAAATTGTATCATCTCTTTTGGAGAACCATATACAGTCCTTACCCAACGAAAATTTGACCCAACCCAAGAACTCAAAAAAGAAGAATTTTCGAAGACAGGTCAACTTCTGTTTTGAGGAGGACGAATTTCCATCATAAGTTTGTTCCAAAAAAAACACCCCCTATGAAGTTGACATCATTTCCCAACATATTAAGAGATGTCGAGAGTTGGTCAGTTTGAAAGTTATTCATGTTCTGCACAAAACCCAGTTAAAATTTTTAAAATTGGTTCGTTATTCACGAAATAATGTAATATTGAACTTACCGTCAAAAGGTGATGTTGAACAGACAGTTGAACCCTCGGTTGAACTGCCCAAACTCAAGAACCTATAAGGGTTTTGAAAAATCCAAAAATAATTTTCAAGTTCTGTATTAGAGACAAAGAATTCCTATGATGATAATGCTCCGAAAAAGTCATCTGAGGGTGGCAACAACCTTCTCATAAAGTTTAATATTAAATTGCTGCAAAAAATCACTGAATTTGAAAATTTCAACTAGGATGTTTAGAGAGCTAAAAATGCTTCCTTAATTAAAACATATCTGTCGTTTCTTTCCTATTGAAAAGAAAAACTAGGGGTTGTTTCTACCCTCAGGTGGTTTTTACGAAACAATGTCAGCAAAAAGTAGCACGGTCTTTCGAAAACGCCATCATTCTATCTCTATTCATAATCAAGAAACTTCGTAAAATCTACGAATTTTGGAAACCTTATTTTAAAAAAAACGAGCACACAAAGGAACAAAAACTTGAGTTTTGGCGATGACGATTGCTCTGTGAGTTTCTTTCGACTTTACTTCCAGATTCTTCTTCGCATTTTCCATACAAAACTTTTCTTAATCAACGCCTCTTCAACTACCAATCAATACAGAATTTCAATTCCAGATGGCTTCTTTATTGCGTTTTTTATTTTTAAAGAGAGCATCATGTGTGAATGTGAATTTGGAAAATTCTAGGATAATCGTCAAAACGAGAAAACTATCTGAGTGAAATCGGTATTCATTGATGGCCAGATAAAAACGAAACATTTTCTAGGTAGAGCTATCGCAACAGCCCTTAGAGGGACAAGCCGACCAGCTCGATAAACTTCATTAATAGAGAAATCGCGTGAGCCTTAGAGCGCTTACGACACCATTAAGTTCTACTCAAATATACTGTCAAGATAAGAAGATCTGAACGATGCAAGTCTGTGAACATGCACGATCAGACATGCACCTCTGGCTATTTGGATATTCCTAACGTGTAGACAATGTATAGGAGGATCATTAAGTGGGTTGGAGAACAGTGAATAATAAACGCTGAAAAGTTGACGTTGCTAACTACCATTGCGATTTTTAGCATCCATTGAAATATTTTTGCGGAATGGATTTTAGACCATTACAAGTTTCGTATTCTATTTGGGTCGTAGATAATCCCATATGGTTCAGCATTTCAAAATACTCTGGACCTAAAATGAATTGGATGAAAAAGACTTTGCCTGAATTCAATCTTGAGAATCTATTGATTTTTTTTAACAATTTCTATAATTTTTTGGCAGGATGCTTTCATCTTCAACATATCCTGATATCGATTTTACGAACAGGATGAAGATTGATATATTGCATTTTACGCTTAATTTTTGAATGCCCTGGGTAGCCCCATATTTCCTGAAAAATAGGTTTCTCTTCATACCTATATCTCTATTCTTGAAGAAAGAATACAGGTTCAAAGGAAGTAATGCAATAATCCTCTGTTACAAGAAAACAATAACATGGCAAACAGCGGTATGGTGATATTTTTATTCAAATCAAGTATTTTCTTCATGAGACTGGATAGAAACTCTCATCCTTACATTATAGGTATATATTCAATTAAAGCAGCAACTCTTCTGGGGTATCTCACTCACTTATCAGCGCCTACGCTAATGCAACTAAAGTTTAAAAACCGCTGTGGTTCTTCCAAACTCCTTTTCCTAGAGTATCTCATACATGCAAGGGCGTAGATCTTTCTTTTTCTTGGGGGGGTATTCCAAAAAATTTTTTGACGACGACGTTTACTCATATCTGTAATGTGAGAAAAAAAAGTTTGATAACGAAGTTTGAACCAAACTGTAGGCCATATTTAGCCAATTAACGAACAGCTCAACAATAGAAAATTACGTACATCGTTATGAAATAATATACTAGTGGCCTGTTCGGGGAACGTGCTCATGAAAACTGCATTCCATTGAGAGGGGTTCATACCGCAAGATTTTGAGATCCTTCCACTATTTAGATTGAGTGAAGAAATCTCAAACGTTTCTCTGATTTACCGACCTTTTCTACCACATGCAAGAATTGAAAATACGTTTTTACGTCTTTATTTTTAATTTTGGAACAACCGTTTATCCAGCTTTGGACAAGGCTTTTTGTATAATATGTTTATGTGGAAATTCATAAATGTTTGTTCGGAAAGTTATACAGGGTGTTTCATTGGGAAACGGAAATACTTCACAGGTGCAAAGGTGGAACAAGGCGGTAAAAAATTCACGTTTTCTTTGAAAGTTTGTGCAGTAATGAGAAACGACGAGAGAATGAGAGAGTAACTCAAAAATAAAAACTGAAATGGTATACAGCTATATGAAGGAAAACCAATGTGAAAATTAATTACAAAGTAATCCACTTTCAGGTATCCAAGTTCTTGAAAACTTCACTTTTGCGTTGAAAATTTGTGCAGTAAAACCGTCTGCGCGAAAATTTGAAGTACAGGTCTCTGTTTAGTTTTTAGTGGTGTTTCCGAATATTAAAACAGATTTTTAAAATTCCGATGTACAGGGTGTTGTTACGAGGATTCAAACCATTCATAATTTTTTGTTAACCCGGACCTGGATTTTCAAGGTGGTTATTGCATGATACGTTTGGGCTCTCAATTAGGAACATATTTGCCAAATATGAAGAAAATATACCGGGTGGTTCGTTTGATATGGCCTCAGAAAGAAACGGGCTAAATTCATAAAACACCCTATATCTCGGCTACGAAGACAGTAAGACCCAATAAATGGAGT
This sequence comes from Harmonia axyridis, assembly GCF_914767665.1. Taxonomy (NCBI): domain Eukaryota; kingdom Metazoa; phylum Arthropoda; class Insecta; order Coleoptera; family Coccinellidae; genus Harmonia; species Harmonia axyridis. Next base: position 72,705,170 of record NC_059501.1, read on the forward strand.
CGCTTTGGTGCCACCTATGCACCTGTGAAGTATTTCCGTTTCCCAATGAAACACCCTGTATCATGCATATATTTATTTTTCAATAAGAAATTCTTATGATTCTTTTTTTTTCATTCGAGAAAAATTAATGAGGATTTTCCGAAATTACAAACTGTTTAAAAAGAATAATCGTGAAAATCTCATATAAATCCATGATCTCTAGCGAAAAATAAGGCGTCCTAATTTTTGAACTGATCGATGAAACGGTATAGACCCCTCTCAAGCTACTGAAAATGACTATTGACTGAGCCAGAATCATCAAATACATCTCGAATTTCTCCAGGAACCCCTCCGCGCTTTGACTATCTGGAAAACCACAAATTATTCAAGATGAAATATTTGTTGAATTTCCCGAACCTGAAAATTCGGGAAAATCCTCATGATATACCCCCAACTTTTACGGAGGGTTCATTCAACATTCAGTCTTTCCCTCAGGTTTTCCACGTCCTAAAAACTTCCTCACACTCCAATCTCCACGGTAGGATAAACTCGAAACTCGAATCTGGTCATTAATGTTGGAAAACTCATGGAAAATATCCTGTTTGGTCTTGGATGAATCCAGTCACATGACAAAGGCAGCCCGGGATCGAATCTTGGTCAATTAATTAGATCGAAAAAGTTTCGGATAAATAAACAGACAGTCACTTTGAGATACATTCCTCAAGGCCAGTAGGGAGTCCGAATCCCATCAGTTGCCCGGTGACAGCGACGATCTGTTCACTTTTTTTCTTCTTCTTACCATTCCCTCGAATAATGGATCCTTCTAAATCCCCTTATTTGCAGACTAAAATCGGTTCAATAGAGGGGGGATACTCATCCAATTATTTGGAGTATATGCAGAATAGAGAATTCTGGAGAATCGTCTTATTCTGGGATCCGCTTAGATGGAAAGATGCTTTCAATATTCACTTTGCTTAATGTTGAAGTTACGCTGTAATGGAAATAATGAAAATTACAGAATGGAGAATGCGAGATTTTAAATTTTGCTTGAATTTCCAACATAGGGTCAGAAAGTAATAATGGATAATTTGTACTCCAATTTGATGAGTTCTATTAGTTTGGTTGTGAAGACGATAACAGTCGAAAGCAACAAAAAGAAATAACATTTGGTTATTAATCGAAAAATAATATGACTTTCTGGAAAAATGAACTAATAGTCCAGTCATCTTAATCAAAGTTAGGTACTAATCACGGAATTTGAGATATCCAGCCATAATTTGTATAAACTTGGCGTAACTAGAGTTCATTTATGGGGGGGGGTGTTTATCCCCTTTGAAAATGCAGAATCTTTATTTTTTTTTCAATTTTTACTCAGAGTTTGTTTTTTATTTCTTCTTTATGTCCCCCAATAACCCCCTCGTTTCGCCTATGATCGCCAGTGACTGTTTTAGTAGTTTTTTTGCATTGGCATGACATTTTTATTAGGCAGAAATCTGTTGGTAGATTCTGATAGCTTAAGAAATCTAACTTTTTGAGTTTCAGCTCTAGAGAACCACTTTTGAAATTAAGATTTATTTTCGGCCATAATTTTAGGCTTATTTATTATCATATTGAAAAATGTATTGCTCCTTATTGTCAGAAGAATCTCGGCTTCTACTATCTAAACGTTAAGCTAGCAAAACCTAAAAGCCTAATAATTTAATCACACAGTGCTTGAAGATTTCTTGATATACGGAACTATTTTTTTATATTTTTCATTTTGTTATTATTTATAGTAGTTAATTTGGGTTCCAATTTTATTTTATTTTTGATTCTTTTATACAATACACACTAGTGGAATAAATTAAAGGATCAAAATAAATGGTTTTTCAAATGGATGTATTTTCGATAACAATGGTCGTATCTCAACTTGAAAAGAAGTTTTTTGAAGCTTGAAGTTTATAGCTTGAAGATCTCATCATAACAAAATTTTTCAAGAAACGTGTACCGCTCAATCCTAATGAATACAGTGTCTAAAATTTCTGCGAAATTTTTTCAGTTTTTATTTTTGGCCTACAGACTTGGAATTTTCCAACTCAACCACTATATGGATGTGATAACTTGTTTATTCAGCTTCAATATCCTTCTTTTAAAATTTCGATACGAGCATTTCTCTCTGAAATATCGAACTTTGAATTGAAAAGGACCTTTTTGTTTTTAACCATCAATATCTCACCAATCAATGTTTGCACAGAAAATTTAGGGGATGTTTTGAAATCTTGAATGAATTCTCTACAAGAAGTAGCTATGGTATTTTCGGAAAAAAATTTCTGCGTTCTCTACATTAATTTGAAAAGTTGATAAAAAAGGCCTTTTGGAGGCTTTTTGGATAATCAAGCGCTGAATTGAAAATATCAAAAAAAAACAACAATGTTGGGTGTGCGTTTTACAGTTCAATATCACCACAAAGTTCCCAGAAAATTTCAATTCAATCCATGGAGCGGTTTTTTTGTTTCATTCGATCGAATTTTCAAAAAATCATCCGAAGTATTTAAATGACATAGTTTGCTCAATTACGCTGATTTCTAGTACAAGCTAACATCGTACCGGTTCTTTTGATATGGTCATGCATTGGGTATTTTGCTTGTGAATTTTCATGTTCAGTTGTTCTGCCTTTTTTATAGAAAACCTTACATTAACATTCGATTTATCGCACATCTTTTTTGCAAAATATCCCGTTTCCAAATGTTTTCCACTATTTGTTATCGCCATCAATATTCTGGAACTTTTACTGTATACAACATTTGTTCGAAAAGTTTTTCTATACTGAAGATTGGTATGAAATTTCCAGATGGAATACCACAACGATCAAATTAAACAAAATTAAATGGCCACGAAGAGACCATGTGCATTTCAGAACTGCCAAAAAGGATTCACAGGCGAAAGTTCTACATCCAGACCGCTATGATCATTCATCAGCGTCAAACTACTCAAGCAAGCTCGCTCTCCACCCAGATGGAAACTTAGCAGTTTCTTTATCTCGAGAATGCAGAACTCCGGAACTACAATACAAGGCATGCTCTCTCTCTGCGATTTTCCGTTGAATTTGAATGCAGGACGACGTCGTTCCAATTACATACATTTTACTTTCAAACGTTTCGCAGGGAGCATTAATCGTTAGAGGGAAAATTGAACGAAATATATTTTCATTAAGGCTTTCCCACATCCGGGAAACTTTCCGATCTTGACGGAATGGAAAACTTCGGTATCCGAAGCGGAAAACTTCGACGGAGATGAGGTAGAATGTTCGCAACGTTGACAGTACAGTTTATTCAGAAGGGGTTTCTTTATCGGGTGGAATTCATTACTTTGACTGTACTTGACGTATGGAGTGGAAAATAGATCTTTGGAAATGATAACTCAAGTATTTTGTCGATGCTTATAGGGAAAATTTGATGGAGAGAAAAGGCAAGTTTTGTCGGAGGTTGTTTAATTAGGTTAGGAACAGAAGGCACTCAAAGGTAGATTTATAAAAGATGGAGAACCTATAGTCAGGGCCGGCGTTAGGGGTGAAACAGTGAAGTGACTGTTTCAGGCGCCTCTTTTCGAGGGGCGGCAATTGAGCCCAGTTTGTGGCCGCCCTTTCATATTTCTGAAAAAATATAGTCTTGATTCTTGAAAACAACATGAGGCTGTCCCGCTTTGCTGCGTTTATCAACATTCCCTGCAATAAAAATTTCCAAACCGTCTTCACTGAGACGCTTGTTCAATAAATAACACATGGTAACCCAACCAATCAATATAAGCAGCATTGCCTATTACCCTAATTGAATGAGGGATGGAATGTATTTCACAAAGACGAAAAACAACACTTCGAATTACATGGAAGTTGTTTACACATTCAACATATGGAAAATTCCTACGATTCTGCATTCGAAACTGATAAATGCTAAATGTTTTCAGCGGAACATATGTTTTTAATCCCATTTAGTTTTCGAAGTTTTTCATGCCTTACCGCCCCTTATATCTTGTGGTGTGATAGGTAATCTTCCATCGTGTCTTGTGAATCAGATATATTACTTGCGCATTGTTTATCGGCGTCGAAGAAATCCAGGAATTTATTGTAGGTAAGGGTAAGAATGTCCGAAAAAAAGGAACCCAGTGGAAACGACTTTAGAAAAAAAAAACGATTAGCAAAAAGGCTAGAGAAATCAAAAATGACGAATTGTCATCGGAGAAGGTGCTTTTTTATTGGGGTTGTTTATTGATATGCGAAAAAACTATCTTAGGGTGGCAGCAACCCGCAATTTTTTTTAATAGGAAAGAGATGGCGAATGTGTTTTGGTTAGAAAGATTTTTAACATCATATTTGAAAATTTCAACTGCGATATTTGAAGAACAAAAAAAACTCCTCAATTAAACCACATTCAACATCTCCTCCCTATTCAAAAATGTTGGGGGTTGTTGACGTCCTCAGGTCATTTTTTGCGGCCAAACTAAGGTTTTCTCACAGAAGAAAATAATGAAATACCTTTTTTTTTATTGATATAAATCCCTGTTACTAGTGGAAAAGCGTGTTCCCAGTGCTTGAAGAGTATTTTTTTTGTTGATATAATTACTAAAAATTTTTTTCATAGAAAGGAGTAGTATTTCAAAAAAATAAATACATCATAAGCACAAAAATTCGAAAATTATTATTCCTCACAGAATAAAAATGAATACAGTTATTTTTTGTTGCCCAACATAAACTAGATACAGAAAAATTTGTGGTGCTATTGATCGAAACAAGTGATAGTCCAAAAGAGCAACGTCAGGAGAATACGGCGGGTGGGGTAGTTCAGTGCTATTGCTATAACATCCAGAAGAAGTAGACATCTTGAAGTGTCTTCTGTGATGCTTGAAGATATTAAATTTTTTCCTACGTTGGATGGCATATTGCAGAGAAATCAAATGAAAAAAGTGAGTTTCTTCTCTAACAAATTGGATTACAATTGGGCTGGTCTTTAATCCTAGAATATTTTCTCAGTACCAATTCAATAACTATCTCCATTATTGACTCTCGTTGAAAAAGCAGCTGCTTTTTCATCAAGCCCGCGCAAATATCATTTTGCCTTCCTACGATGCAGATCGAGAAAATTGAAAAACCTGGTGAAGATCGAACGAACGACGGTCATTCAAAAGGAAAACGCATTTGGTAATTACTCAGCGGATTTTCCAATCTCCAAGTCCGTCATTGAACATTGGATTTGATCTCTGGCACAATGACAGGAACGGAGTTCATTTGTAGGATAGGGCTTGGTGTAATTATTTCTTTGGATTTCCTTTTTTTAGTTCGTGGTTTCATATTTCCAATGATAAACTTTTAGGATCTGTCGTGGAATCAGTGCCGGTTTGAGGTTTTTTCTGGTTTCTTACGCAGAATATCTACTGGCACCCTAGGCACTGGCAGATCTCTTGTCAAATTAAACGTATAATAAATTAAGTGGTTGAAACAACATTCTAAAATATCACATAAAAAAGAAAATAAGAATAACATTAAAAAATCATAACAATCTTCTCCCTGACTCAAAACAAAACAAAACAATCAAGTTTTTCTTATACTTTATTCTATACAGGGTGAGTATTAAAGTTGTACATTAAATTAAATCATAGATTCCTCTCATCAAATAAATAGTCCTATATAACATAACAAGAGTTGTAAGAAGCATATTACGCACGACTAGAAAAAGGAGTGCGCAATTGTCTTACTCGAGTTGTATACTATACTTTTTCTACGAACACATTCATTTCCATAAATACTTAGCCATTTCCAGAAACTGGTGGCAAATCGCAACACGAATACAAAACGTCAAAAATTTATCGGCTACGACGGATGTTAAGTATTCGTTTCCGTGGCAACTACTGAAGGTTTTATCTTATTGGTTATTCGCCGTGCGATTTACACTTTACAAATGCTACCTATTGGTTATTGATCGTGCTTTCTGTTTTCGCTGAAGTAAATCACACAGTTTTACGTTGAACGTGCATAAATAGACAGTTAAATAATTGGCGAGTTTTGTCACTTTCTGTAGAGGCAGTAGAAAAACATTTTTACTCAAATAAAGTCCATTTTGGGAAAAAGCAATGGATGTTCATTTGATTGTAAAGACGAAGGAATGCTTTTAATAATGAAAAAATTAATCAGTCAAAATGCAGCCACTACTACGGTTGCAGCACCATATACTTTTTATTGAAACGAATTAGCAAGCCCTACGCCACTGCCTCTTTCTAGAAGGTACCGGACGCACCGAGAGCTTGATAGAAAGATCGAGTTCATTCTAGAGAGAGATGTCAACGATATATAACCAATGGAAGGCGCACAGGAGAGCAGTGTCGACGTAAACGGTAGTCAGTGCCGTACACTCAAGTAGATATAAGTTGTGGAAATAAATTAATGTAGTAGTGAAAATTAATTATTGTAGTAGTTGAATTGAATCATCTGTAAATAGTTGTTTATGATTCTATATCTGACATAAATTAGTGTTAGTCAGAATTACCGATTTAAATAACCGAAAAACGTAACATTATGACATTTTCCTTGACAAATCTCATTACTTGTGGCTAATTCCATCTTTAAGGTATTGAATCGATTGTAGAGCAATAACACGAGAATTTAAAGAAAAAAGGATGTAGAGGATTTTCAACAATCATTCTTTGATTTTCTGAGCCCTAAATTCGACAACTCTTCTTATTAACGTATCCCCCGAGGTAAACATTGGGGCTTTTTTACTGAAGATGATTTGTCGATGAAAAATATTTTAATGCATTTCAAGGACCCAATCACCAAGATACGATGTTGCTAGCGAGTCTTGAGTTCTTGTGTTAACTAAACTTTAAAAGCCTTAAAACCTAAGTCTTCACGCAAAATACGGTGTAATGTCGTTTGTGGAATACCTAATTTCCAAGATCTATAAGGAATCGACAAACCTGGGTTTTTATCAATACTACCGACTACAGCAGCGATATTCCCAGTTGTTCTTGAGCGACGTACCTACATGGCTCAACATTTTTCAAGTTTCATTTTTGCACCCGAGCTTCACGACGACCCAAAAGTGCTTTAGTTTCGCGAATTGCAAGACTGCGAAGTTTTCACCATTTTTGTAGTGAATTTTAACAATTTCAATGCGCTGTTGAAGCGTGTATAGTTTAGTAATGGCGTAGATGTCACTTGATAAATGTCAAAAGATGACAGCTGCCCAGATAGTGTGCTATTCATAATGAACTTTATATTGGAAAGCTCTGTAGTTTTGACGACCGAATTATTGGTAGAAGTAAGCGTATTAATTTAGAGAGAAGACACCAAATAATCGTAATTTAAATTTCTGCTTTGGCATATTCTTGCCTCTTTCTTGACCCAGTAGCATTTCCATTTCCAGTTAGATCTTCCACTTAAACAAAGATTTATTCACCAGAACCAATTATTTACCGCAATGTCGTTATGTCTTTCCAGGTTAACAACCGGAATTTACGACTAATTTTCGCTAATGGATCGTAAAATGATTCAAAATGGCCATAACACGAAATATCAGATCAATATGTTTTGTGCATAGGTAAGCTAATTTTAAGTGTACGTGAACTATAATTGGACTATACATTAGGGCAGATCCTACTTTTTACAGCATTGTCCTCCTTGTAAAGCTCCTTCGTTAATTGGATCTCCTGAATATGCATGGCCTTCTTCGGACCGAGTTTGAAATACAATTTCCAGATAATGAGTCGCTGAAATACGGTGTTTTCTCGAACTCTGTAGGATACTCTTGAAATCTACTAATTGAAATTCAGAATCTATACTATTAATGCAAAGAATAATAAATTTGAGCAGGGACGCAATAAAATTTGTTTCGAATCGACGAAAAATGGAAAAACGTATAAAAGGAAGGAATAGAATAGAAGAATAGATGTTTATTTTAGATTCAAATAAACATGTATGATTACATGAAGCTTTCGGATATTTATTGATTTTTTTTTTAATTATGGATTCTGATAAAGGAAAAAGGATGAACTTGAAATTTTAAATAGCATTATTGGATCGATTGAGTGAGGAAATTAACAGAATTCACAAGAAAAAGTTCTCTTTTACCAAGACATTGCTCCTTGTCACAAATCGATGAGAACTTCAAAGAGCAAGTCAAGACCTTCGTAATTTTATGAAAGCTGAAAGTTTTTCTATCATAAGTAAATACGACCAGCGACTAGAGTTTGGGATGTGGTTACTTTGGTGAGTAATAGGTAGTGAACGTCTATAAAATAGTACCTTGAATTCGTATATATTCCAGTATATAGCTCAATTTTTTCATATCTTCTGCGGAATAACTCAAGAAAATTCGTCATCCACTGCCGGACCCTTATGAAAGTTGCTACCCCCGGTAACACACCCCTAAACTTTAATAAATTAAAAACAAACAAATATTTTTTTTACATGTAATAACACATAGGCGTACAACTTTGCTTCCGCCGTTTTTTTTTTGAAAATTCGAGGCTTTATTGTGAAAAACTGGTTATAAATTTATGATTCAACGTATTGGCCATTGCTGGACACTTTTTTTCCCATTTTTAGGGCAGCGTACGAATCCTGCCTTGAAAAAACTGGCCATCTTTTGAAGCGATCCACGAATCGATCCAATTTTTTACTTCTTCATAATACCGGAAGTGTTGGTCAGAAAGGTCGTGTAATATTGATCGAAACAAGTGATAGTCCGAAGGAGCAAAGTCAGTAGAATAAGGCGAGTAGAATAGGACTTTCCATTTCAACGTTTCCAAGTATGTCTTGACCACTTTCGCAACATGGGGTCTAGCATTGTCATGGTGTAAAATCATTTTATCATGTCTATAGTTGTATTCCGGCCGTTTGTCATTCAATGCTCGATTTAAACGCATTAATTGCGCTGGATAACGATCGCCTGTGATTGTTTCAATAGGTTTTAATAACTCATAATACACTACGCCGAGCTGGTCCCACTGAATACTGAGAATGACCTTGGAACTGTCAATATTCGGTTTGACCGTCGACATGGAAGTATGGCCGGGATATCTCCATGGTTTTCTGCACTTGGAATTATCGTAATGAACCGATTTTTCGTCTCCAGTCACAATGCGATGCAGAAATCTCTTCCGTCTTTGTCTTGCACGCAGCCTTTTCACAAGCAAACAAACGCCGTTCAACATCTCTCACGGCACCCAATTTCCTTGTTTCTGAATCATTCCCATGACTTTCAGGTGTTTTGAAATGGCTTGTTGCTTCACTTCCAATGATCCTGCCAATTCTTGTTTCGTTTGATACGAGTCTTGATAAAGTCATGTCTCCAATTCTGCATTTTCGAAAACCTTTTTTTATTCACCGCCATGCTGGTCGACGTCAAAATCACCGATCTTGAAGCGTTGAAACCACTCTCAGCTCGTTCTTTCACTAATAGCGGCCTAACCTTAGGTATTTGAGAGAATTCGATGAGCCACGGCCGCAGATTTATTCATATTAAAGCAGGAAAACCAAAACCTCCTGCAAATGACGAGATTTTGGCTCGTAAGCTGACATGTTTAATCGAGAATAAGTTTATGATGCAGACACAATAAATATTTCGATGGCATTATGTTTACAAATACCACAGCTTATTGTATGACATCCACGATCTATTTATTTTGACTATCACTTACCGCAACAGCCATCTATTGCAAATGGCTTATGCAAAGTTGTACACATAATAAATATGAAGATAACATTTTTCACTTTATTTAACATGGCCATGAAAGTGAAAATAAAAAAAAATTAATGAAAATCTTGAAAGATCGCAATTGATTAAGTACTCACACTTGTACCTAGAGCAACTTTGTCTGGCAACAGTTCTGTTCTATTCAGGATGGTCTCAATCGTGAATTTTTTTCTTTCGAAAAGATATTAGAATGGCACACTAGGAAACAGTATTGAAAACAAGTCTCGCTTTTTTTCAAGTATTTATGTTTTCTAAAATAGAAGGAAATAATTAAATCTGTTGTTAGAAAGTAGGTAGTTATTGTTTTAGATGTTTCCAAGTTCAAATATACTTGTATTCTTTAGCACAATTAATTCAATAAACACGAAAAATATTCATTAAACTTTTATCAATATATTTCACTTACTAACTCAAAGCACAGAGGTTTGTCATTATAATTCAGATACCTTTTGTATTCAATTATCATGATCAAAAGTAGATCAAGTGACCAAAATGGTAGCGACACTTCATTATGTAGACAAAAAAAATTACGCTTCGAACCAAGAAACCTGATTGCCCTCTATTCCAAAAAATAATGGTCCTTAATTGAGTATTTGATCCAGGTATGGGGGAGACCAGTAATTGATTCCTGATTCGCGTGACTGCATATTCAAATTTGTACGTGTTTTTATTTCGGCTTTCTCGTCTATTCAAATAAATGGACATGTTGTTCAATGCACCCCTTGATTTTTATTCGAAGCCATCCATTTTCTTGAATGGGGTATATTATTCAACGGTATGAATATTATGAGGGAAGCAAACGATAAACAACACGGTGCCATAACTTGGCGACATTAATGGAATGTTCTCTCTTTTGACAGAATTGTTTCAGATTTCAATGAACTTATAGATGAGAAATCTCATAATATGATTATTGGGATCATTGCATTCTATATACAGGGTGGGTCAAAAATATATATACCGAGCTTTCTGAGGGTGATAGTGCATTGAATATAAGTATAGTTTGATAAATGAACATACGGCCCAAAATGCAAATTAAGGGAGATATATCCCTCCAAAGTTAATAAAATTGAAAAAATTTCTCCGCATAACTTCAAAACAGTTAGTGCCATCACATTGAAATTTCGTGCCTAAATGTATGTTGAAAGGAAACAATTTTTTCATTACACTTCTTCATTTCTGATATTGTTATAGAGAGTGTTTTTAGAGGGTGAGTCATGGTTTTTTGGGACTTCTTTCGCTGTATTCGTTTTGGTGAAAAAATCGAAGCATTTGATAGAGCGAAAAAAATTACATGAAAAAGGTACCCCTATCCAAATACAAAAAAATAAACCGTTGTCGACATATTTGAGTTTTTGTAGTCACATGATGTCAGCAAATTGATTCATCGTGAGATTCATCGATAACCATAGAAGTTGTCCCAAAAAAATCATTACTCACCCTATAAAAATATCCTTTATAACATAATCAGAAATGTAGAAGTGTAATAAAAAATGTTTGTTAATAACGAACATTTATGCACCAAATTTCAATCTGGTGGCATTCGTCGTTTGAAAGTTTTGCGGAGAAATTCTATCAACTTTTGGAAGGATATATCTCCCCTAAAATGCATTTTGGGCCATAAGTTTATTCATCAAACTATATTTATTTTTCAATATACTATCACCCCCAGAAAGCTCGGTACATATTTTTGACTCACCCTGTATCGGATGTTGAAATTTTCATGTTTTAATTGACACAGTATCATTCTCAAATTGTTTGAAATTGGACAGCGTGTACCAAAACGTGTAAATGACTAAATATATGTTTTTTATTGTGGAACACCCTATTTTTATTGAATTTCCAAATGGGGTGAATGAATCCAAGCTTGTTCGGAGTTTCTTATGATTGAAATAATCGTTTTTGAGATATTTCGATTTTTATAAGTTGAAGGGTCTTTCGAAAAACATAATTATTCCAAATTGAATGAGATTCGGAGAATGAATACTAGAAAAACGAACTTTTTGATAATATTTGAGAACTTCACTAGGTGTTCAAAATGAGACAATTCATTGATGATCTATTCATACGTGATAATCGGATTTATTCCAACTGGAACACACTGTATTTTATTTTTTCGAAATGTACCAGTTTTAATTATCTGCGAAAAATTCTCTATCAAATGAGAAAAAAAAACAGGGTGTGCCATTTGGAATAAGCTCAATAATAACGTTTGAATACTTGTCTCATTTTTAACACTTTTACTAGAGTTCTCAATGATTATCGGAAAGTTAGTAACTTACTTATCTTCTATCAGCATTCACATTAAAAATCTTGTTCAAATAAATGTATTCATTTCAAAGTTTTTAGGTTTTTCTAAAGACTAGCATATTATGAAAAATTAAAATATCTCAAAAACACTAATTTCAAAACATATGAAACTCTGCATAAACTTGGGTTAATTTATTCCATGCAATCTGATGATTTAATAACATTTAAGGTGTTCCATAAGAAAAAACATATTTGAGAATGTAGATCATGGAGCCTTATGATACTGGGTCAAAAAATTCGAAAATTTCAGCGTTTAAACTGTTTAAAGGTAATATATAGTCGTCTCAATGGTGGAATGTCCTGTATATAGGCATACTGTAGGAGTTTAGTAGTTTCAGCTACACCAAGCATTGAAAAATTCCTTTTCGGTGAGGATAAGATGCCCAGCAAGATTTGGGATTCAACGTACAGCTCAAGGTTTTTTAATTTCATAAAATATCTGAATGATACAAAAGCCTTATTATGATTTGTGAAATCATAGCATAAAAATATTAGTGCACCTTCCTCAAATTTAAATTATAACACATATGACAATATATTGGTAAACAAAGAATAGTTCGTTTGACATTTCGAAGAGGAACTTTGGTATATCGATATCAAACAAATCTTGAAATTGTTATGTTCTTTGTGATGTCTAGGAGAAACATATATTTTTTACAAAGTGATCTTCTATATTAATGTTGAATTCGTATGGTATTAATTTTTTTATCAACGGTATGTATATTGCATCTGTATTCATCTTAGATCATTGTAGAGCTGATCTTTGTAAAACAAATAAAAGGATTTCTTCCTCTCGTTCACGACTAAACACGAAATCTTTTTTCACCCCCATGGATTTCGGATCTCCCCGTAAACCATTAAATGTCACCTGAGGGTTTGGCACAACCGATTGGGACACTTCGTAACAAAGTAACATCTCCAAGGAACATCTACTATTATTCCTTAATTGACCATTACTCAAGAAAACGGCGTCGTAAAAGGCTACATTGAATAGGATGGTTTTATGTTGCTTCTCCCAGGAGTTACAATGTAGTAGTCGTATTTAAATAAATAATATTGGGACGGCACCTGAGCCAGTTATATATTTTGAAGTGGACAATTGGAGTCGTTTCAGAATTACCTCCAAGTACGGACATTTTTTGAGTGATGTGTCTCTAATTTTCGCATTTTGAGCCGATAAGGTCCGGAATACTGATGACGAATTTGTGGTCAAATTAAATTATGTCCGTCCTACCGTAAATACGATAATTCTCGATCTGGAAGACCTAAAAAAATATATTCATGGTAGGTTCGGATCTTGAATACCTCAGTTAATTTTGTTTATGGAAAAATCCGAGTAGGTATTCCGTGAATATGGCCGTTTGAAAATTGATCGAATTATATAATTGGAATTGAAATAATAGTTTGAATATTCATGCATAAGTTCTTGTTTAGAATTTCTTCTATGTGGATAATTTTTAAAGTAAGGATTTCAGATGTGAGGCTACTTAATAGTCAAAATTTCAAATTGTATCCTCGAAAACAGCAGTATTCAACATAGTCGAATTACATACTATTAAGACGTTACTCTGAGAATATCACAAATTGAAAATATAAGAATACATCATTCTCGTTTCCTACAAAATACCAATTCAGAAATCAGGTTATCTGGACAGAAACATTTCTAACACGCCTACTTGTTCCCTTCTTTCCTCAAAGCAATGTTGGAAAGGGAATTGTTCAAAGATCTTATAATTTCCATTTAAGTATTGGGATTTAATCTCTGTTCTCAATATAAGATGTCTATTCTATCGAGACGGTTCTTCGCCAATACTGTATACACAAGCCTATTGGAGTAATGCAATAGTCTTGTATAGATGCTCCTCAAAAATATCTCTTGCCAATTGAAAAGTCCCCGGTCGGATGCATATGACTTTTAGTTAGTACCAACCTTCAAACGATACCTGTCAAAATTTGACAGCAGCCCGACCATTTGTTTGTGAGATATTGCGTTGTGAGTGTAGCTACTTTTGTTACAAAAATGGTATCGAAAAGTTGAAAGATTGCTATAATGGCGGTATCGCCCTCGAAGGCAACTATGTTGAATAATAAAATCGAATTTTACCGAAAAATTGTGTTTTACTATGGTAGACCAGGGACTTTTCAATTGGCCTGTTAGTGCTTCCAATCTTACTTGAAGCCTCGCCAGATGTTCATTCGATCTCATGCTACAGACGTCACAAAATAAGCGCACAATTTTTGAACCCTAGAGTTGAAAATATTTAATATGCAATTGTATTAAATTCTGATGTCAATTCTTTCAGATAATTCGCGGTATGGCTATAGCTTTCTTCGTCACATCATTCATGCTTCTATGTTATTCTTCTGTGCTATAATTTAATCATTCTATTTTCACGACCTGTAATATACTAGTAGGGAATATTATCAACTATGATGACATGACCGTTGCATAAAATTATAAGCGCATAAAGTATTTAGATGAACTTGGAAATGTTCTGTTTGAAGTTAAAGCAAACATTGTTATAGCATCGATGAAATAAATCATAAAATGTAGTGGAAACTTGATTAATCGCACCTACTGATTCTAGTATTCCACCAAAAAATATTTCCTTCGGTGGTATGGCAATCCATATGGCGATTTTTTTCTGAACTTGACGTATCATTCCTGACTTTGAAAATAACTGGAAGAATAGATTGCAAAATATTCATCTTCTATTCGGTAAACATGTTCCAGAGAATTTCGCCAAAAATCATCGAAATCATTAAAAACCTCTCTCATTTTCTTGATGGCTGTAGAATTCTTTGTCGGTGTTTTATTACATTTTCTTGAACGGCTCTTTATAACTGCCAAAATCAGTTCTGTTGAGAGAGCGATCAAATTGACATTTGGCATCACGTGTGATATTTCAGGCAATGAAAGTGACCAAATCGACACATACTATTTTTATAGATAATGAACTAATAATAATAATAATAATTTATTCACATACAATGAAGATACAGATTACCATTAAAATTCAGATTCTGAATAAAATAATTCCACAGAAGCAGTTAGTGCTACTTGTGTGTGGATATGAAACATATAACGTTAATTGATAAAAGTTCTATAGATGATCAATACGAAATACAACTATTAGTGAAAATGTGAACGAATGTATCGTTGTGGTGAAAAATTTGTTGACCTCTGAAAACCGTCCTTAATAAACATCCTTAATATCATAATATACAATGGTATACAAAATATATGCTTGCATGTTCCCCAGTGCACCACGCCCATGCCATGAAAGTACATATGAATGAACAACACGCAAAAAAAGAAACACAACGGAAGTAGCGGGAAACTACTTGTATGTGGCGTACTGATTCCACCATGATGCCCATAATACAGCATCTGAGATCGTCTGCGTATTGAAATCGACCAAAGCATTGAAATTTGTCGTGTACGAAAATAATAAAAATGATACCTAAAATACGACATGAACGTAGCTGTAGCATGGACGAAGAATGCATGATGAAACTCACTCAAATTAATCATCATTTAAATGGATACGAATAAAAACATTGGAACATGCAAGGTAAAGAACAACAGATTTACCAGAAAGAAATTGTTGCACAGAAAAAAATGCTCCATACAATTTATATAAAACTTGCTCTTAACAATCATCATTCAAAACTATACAACCAAAATATAAAATCATTGGTACAAATAAGACGAAGAACAATAGATTTCCCAAAAACACATCAAAAACAACAGTACAGACTCCGACAAGAGTTCTGAGAACACACGACCTAGCATATATACTGGAATTTATTCAAAAGAACAATAAATAAACCTGATATATTTCTAGGACCTTTGAAAATCTTTTCATATTAGAAATATACTGGCCTACTTCAAGCGAATATACTTTATCCAAATAGAAAGAAAAAATTAGCCATAAAACGAACTAAAACCGAGTTTGATTAATCCCCCTATGAACCACACTGGACTATGCGAGTCATAAAAAAGAAATTAAAGAATTGATAGCTGCAACCAATGAAAGTAACCAAATCGACGTTCGGTGGAACGTGGACTATATTAGCCAATAGAAGTAACCAAATCTATACATACTCGCTATAATACTGGGGTCTTATGTATTGTTTTAAATTTGAATAACCCTTGTATAATTGAAACAAAATTTACAATTTCTGGAGATTCACTGGTGAAAGTTAAAGCATTATTGATATTAAAACCCGTTCACGTATATAAAAAGGACTGAAAAGACTTAATAATTTTTCACGATCCAGAGAATGTGTGTCTTTCTCCCAGTTTCGAAAAAAGCTCCCATTCAATCTGTGTGTACAATTAATCATATCTGAGTAACTTGCAAAGCTCTCCGATTCACTCCGCTAGTCCGAAAATTGATTCTTCCATACATTTCGGCAGCGCTAAGCTCGAATCTCGCTCCAAATCTCCTCCTTTTTACGGAGGATTCCGTATTTATCCCCGCTTACGTGTGTCACCCGAGCTTTGCTCTTCCTTCATAAATTGGAAGCGAAGCTAAGAGATATAATTTTCTATTTATATTCAAATTGCGTACTTGAAAACACATATAAGGAAGGATCCATTTCTTGATAAATCTTCATGACGAGATGCTTCGGATTAGATGGGGCATAACTTGATAATGATGAAGTGGCATAGTGTAACCAATTTATAGGTCGATTGGGTAGTCCTATTTCGATATCAATTTTCAGGTACAGACTCAGCTGGAAGCTTACACTAATGTTTCCTATTAGCAGTAGACTTATTTTCTTCGAGCAAAGAAAATAAAGAAGTAGAGTTAATTTTTGTAGTATTTCTCACACGATTATAGCGATATAGAAATCAGATGCTTTTGCTACATCTTACTGGATGAAAGTGAGTCTCTTTCCTCTTTGGGTCGAGGTTGAAATTAGGGATACTTGGCTCAAGCTCAAGTAGTTTGAGCTTGACTTGAAACTAACTCAAGTTCAAGTCAAGTAGTAGTTTTTCAATGTTGAGTCGAGTACTCAATAAATAAATACTTGACTTGACCTTGACTACTACTTGACTTGAACTCGAGTTGATATCAAGTCAAGCTCAAGCTGCTTGAGCTTGAGATTGAGCCAAGTAGCTTGAATATCAAGCCAAGTCGTGAATCCCTAGTTGGAATTAATTTTTTTTGAATAAATTTCGTTGATATGATATATTTTGATTATCAGCGGCTGAAGTCAATGAAGTGAAGAGTACCAAGAGATGAAACTCAAGCAGCTTCACCTCTGATATGTCTGGCAAATTTTAATATCCTTAGGCATTATAGTAACTTTGTTAGAGTGGATAGCACACAAGTTGGAGTCTTCGAAAAAAGCAACCAAATAAACCACACTGGCTTCCTGATGGGCTATTGCGGCAGAACTCAGGAAACGCAGGTGGCTTTGGAATACTTATGATAACGCTTCCTTACCCTGACGCTTATAATAGGGCTTCTTGACTTATCTGGTAACTGTAAGGTGCTTCTTTTTTTACGCGGTACTTCGTAATTTGCGGGAGGTTTTAATTTTTTGCTTTAATATGAAGAAATCTGCGGCTTAGGCTTAGACCAGGTGGAAGACAGAAGGTATCGAAGATGCAGAGTTGGAGGCATTACTTGATCAAGAATCGAGTCAAACGCAACAAGAATTGTCAGGATCATTGGGAGTGACGCAACAAGCCATTTCCAAACGCCTGAAAGTCATTCAGAAACAAGGAAATTGGGTGCCGTACGAATTGAAGCCGAGAGATGTTGATCGGCGTTTGTTTGGTTGTGGACAGCTGCGTGCAAGGCAAATACGACAGGGATTTCTGCATCGCATTGTGACTGGAGATGAAAAATGGGTTCACCACAATAATTTCAAGCGTAGAAAATCATGGGGATATCATGGCCTTGTTTCCACGTCGATGACCAAATCGAATATTCACGGTTCCAGGGTCATGCTCAGTATTTGGTGGGTCAAGCTCGTCGTTGTGTATTATGAATTGTTAGAACCGACTGAAAAAAAAATCACAGGCGATCGTTATCGAACGCAATTAATGCGTTTGAGCCAAGCATTGAAAGATAAACGGCCGCATTACAACGAGAGACATGATAAAGTGATTTGACTGCATGATAATGCTCGACCCAATGTTGCGAAAGTGGTCAAAGTTGGAAACGTTGAAATCAAAGTCCTATCTCAACCGCTGTTTTCTCCAGACGGACTATAACTTGTTGCGATCAATGGTACAAGGCCTTGCTGACCAGCGCCTCCGGCCTTATGAAGAAGTAAAAAATTGAATCGATTCGTGGATCGCTTCAAAAGATGACCAGTTTTTTCAACGCGGGATTCATACGCTTCCCGAAAAATGGGATAAAGTATTGACTAGCGATAAACAATACTTTGAATCCTAAATGTATAACCAGTTTTTTAAAATAAAGCTTCGAATTAAAAAAAAAACGTCGGAAGCTAAATTGTACGCCTATGTTGAATACTAAAATATTGGTTGAATATTCATAATGTTCACATTTTCCAGTCTTTGAATTTCCCTGTTTTCTAACAGGAAATTAATTGTCCGCTCAACCCTCACCCCCCACCGCCCCTGGTTCTGTACAATAACATCTTCAATAGAATCACCTTCCTACGGATTCTTTCCAATCGTGCTGGCGAAGCGAAAGAGATTCCTTACTAGGGCATCACGCTACACTGGAAAATCTTTCTCGCATTCGAATTCACGAAATTTTCATTTAATTCCTGTAACAAATGAACGCGGGGAAAACTTGTAATGAACGGCATTCGAGGAATCCCTACCCGTTTCAAGAAAGGGAACAATTTTCCATCATCGTCGTCCGCCCATTTTCAATATACTCGGGGAGAATATGTATTGACTGAGCTGAACGAAACACAAAGGAGATGATGGAACAATCCACGGAGGAGATAAAGCCTGGTAACGTGAGGTAATAATGGAAAAAAAGGGAGCGTGGCACACATCGCGAATTGGATCTTGTCTCTAATTTGTAAAGACTTCGGTGTTTCGTATGCACACTTCTTCGCTTTGAACAGATTGTAAACATCGATATCAGGTGTGTGGGATCGGAAATGTAGTTTCTGCGGATTTTTGTGGAAGAGATGTAGTATTTTATCGGCTCCAGGTGACGATAACGGTACATGGCGTAGGGATTCACGGCTTGACTTGATACTCAAGCTACTTAGCTTAAGCTTGACTTGAAATCAACTCAAGTTCAAGTAGAAGTTTTTCAATGTCAAGTCAAGTATTTATTTATTGAGTACTTGACCTAACATTGAAAAACTACCACTTGAACTTGAGTTGATTTCAAGTCAAGCTCAAGCCAAGTACCTTGAATATCAAGTCAAGTAGCTTGAATATCAAGCCAGGCCGTGAATCCCTAACAGGGCGGAAGAAGTTGATTTGCGCCATGTTATGATAATAATAACTATATACAAGACATACAATAAGCTTTATTCTATCTCACTTTACAACCCCCATCTGTCTATTTCATAGTAGGTACTTTAGATCACCAATAATATAATCATATCAGAATGTTTATGAAGTTACCATCAAACATGGATCATGTTATCTGTTTTGTGTAGCTTAAGCTAGACTTCACCCTATATCATATATTTTTTCTCTTGCAAATAAAGGCACTATTCGATATTGCCTTAACCTTAACCTTTGTAAGGAAAAAAAGATGCACTATTATTGTTTTGATTATTATTACTTATTTCATTGAAATTGTTGACTGGTGATGATTTATCATGGCAGATATGAATATAAGCGCACTGTTGATTGTTGGTGTGTTGTGTTCAATAAAAACCTTGATTGAAAAGTATATATCAAAGTTTTGGCACGATGATGTCATAATTTTAATATTTATATTGATCGCCTTCCTCAAGTAGACTCATTTAACCTTTTAAATGTTCATTTGAATACCTATTTCACAGAAGAGTAATAGGTATCTATGACTACCTGTTGAAATTGCTCTGTACTATGGAAACGGTTCTTTTGAGTAAGCATAGGATTTTCTAAGATGCAAGTTTGTGAAAGAAATATACAAGATTTAAGTTTGCAAATTCAGTATACAAGACCCTGATGAAAAAAAATTGTATTGAAAAATACAAAAAAATCCGAAACGTACGTCTGTCTTCAAGATGATTTATTCATTCAATTTACAACACAGTACAATATAATATATTAATTGAATTTGAGAAATTACAACGAGTAAAAACCGAATAAGTCCATCTTAAAAAAAAATACTAACTATTTTTTACAATGTTATCTGAGTTCATTCAGATTATAGTATTCAATTTGTATATTAGTATTTCTAGATGAAAAGGTATTATCAAAAAAAATTCAAATAGTGAAGGCGTCGCTGTCGGCACAATGATAATTCCGATTTAAGTATTAATTGCCTGCATCAAGTAGACTTATTTGACTTTTATAATTTATAAAAACCTTTGAAATCGATCGAAGAAGAAAATTTGTTTTTGAGAAATGGTTATCAAACTACCTTTTAGGCTCTCTCTTCGGGACAACAATTGAAGGTTTGCGATACCTAGTTAATCCAGATTATCAAAGAGGAACCGAGGAAGAATTAGGGGTAGTACCCAGTATTATTGAGATAAGCAGAGATAAGGTAAGGGGTAAGGCTCACCATTCTTTTTCAATCTTATCATGGATGAAATTATACAAGAAATAATAACAAATAACTAGAGTGGCAAATCAATCAGTGTGATGATATGCGAATGGCGCAGTTATTCTAGCAGAAACTGAAGACGACTTACTAAAGTAAACGCATAAGTTCTATCAGATTAGTAGAATATAAAGTATGTAAATAAAATAAAACGAAGTAATTTCCACTATGTTATTTAATTGTTAGCAACAATTGTTTCGCCACACTGTGGCTTCATCAGGCTACATTTCTGAACTGATCAGTTCAGAAATGTAGCCTGATGAAGCCACAGTGTGGCGAAACAATTGTTGCTAACAATTAAATAACATAGTGGAAATTACTTCGTTTTATTTTATTTATAATGAATTTCCGCCAAGTAAGGACCGAATCCATTAAATATAAAGTATGTCAATATCCAATGAAAAAACAAAATGTATGACATTTTTGAAGGAGCCATTAAGATGTAAAGTGGTTTTAGATGATAGGATAGTGATGAGGTTCCTCTAATTAAAAGCGGACAAAACCTTATAATAACAATACGATAGATATCAAATAAACAAAGCTCCAACAATATTTGGGAGCCTAAGAGATGTCTTTTGCAAGACAAGTGTATGCAAATTTAAAAATCCTGTGTTAGATCGGTCCTAACCTAAGGTATCGAGACTCAAGCTGACACAAATAAAATGAAAATATACTAGAAATGGCGGAGATGTAAACTCTTACAAAGAACTATCGTAAGCAAAAATTAAGACACATAATGAGAAACAGAGATATAAAATCTTTTTGTGAAGTGGAAGATTTATTGAGATGGGACCACAACAAATTAGCATACATCGCTATGGAAAATCAGCAAGTCGACGACCAATATGAAGATTGGAGACAACCCAAATCATAGAAAGATAGCTGGAGTTCTATCTCTCAGGAAGCTGTACCCTACTGAGGCAACCTCCACGGCCAACAGACCTAAAGGTCTGATAGAAGAAGACAGACATCATCCAGAATGAATAAGAAATACCCTCAAAGAGTTCCCAAACATCTCATCCAATTCTGGATAGAATCCTGATATCGAATGAGATTTCAAACACGTAATTCCAGTATTTTCTGAGTAGCTACAATTAATCCTATAACGTTTTCCATGCACACTGATTTAATTAAGCATTACGCTTCCTAATGACCAAATTTAATGAGTAACGAGCGCGTACTGTCATTATAGAATCGCAGCGACTGTAAACCGGTATTATTGAGAAGAAGAGGGAGAAGTTTCGAAGAACGCACATCCATTTGCATACTCTGAAACCGGGGCCAGCACGAAAGAGGTCGGAACATGCAATGGGCGAATTCGAGGGTGGCTTTACGTGTTGGAAAAGTGAGAATATGTTAATTTCTGGCCACTCGTTCAGATAATTGCGGGGTATCTTGGAATCTAGATAGCGGAAATTAGTAGACGCGATACGATGATTGTGAATTGCCAGGCGGTGTTATTCGAGGTCCCTGTAGATTGATTTTAAAGATTGTTGGACTTTGTTGACATTCTTTTATGAATGTGATAATATTGAGCCAAATTGATAAAAAGAAGGAAAAACTACTATTTAGTTAAAGTGACTAAGTAGTAGTTTTTCCATGTAAAGTCAATTCAAATATTCATTTGTCAAGTACTTTAAAAATCAAGTATATTCTATGAAGCTACTTGATTTTCAGCAGTTTTATTGTCTTACGAGGTGCGCCCTCTACCATGAGGTTTGGTGTTTCGTCCCGAGATAACTGGTGAACTCTTCACTTAGGCTCTCCAGCGATCTCTGCCTAAGACACACCATTGCACACTTTCGTGAGAGGTGACCCTGTTGTGTTGCAAGGACCCCTTTAAATTCGCCGGGACCGAAGTAGTATAGCGCGAATACCCACAGCGCCATCTGTGCGCATGCAACTGTGATGGTTTGCGATCACCTATATCTTCACTTTCCAGCAGGCGGCGAGTTTTCTCTTCTTGTGATGCGCTCATGCGTCTGATGAGCTCGTGCTTCAGATTTTGATAGGCCTCAGTGAGGTGTGCCTTCATTATAACGTCCCTCACCTTGCGTAGGGAGTGCACTCACAACGTTGCCAAACTTGGTCGTTTCTTGGGTTATGGCCGAGCTTTGAAAACTCGCCTCGGATATGGCGAATCAGAGTTCCGAATCATTCGCTATGAACTCCGGCATCCGGATTGCTACTCTTGAAATCTGTGTGGGCTCCATTGCTATGCTCTACTTGATCAAGTCAGGGTGACCAATTGAGTCTTTCTCGGAAGCACCCTCTCCCAGGGGGTTTGGTGTCCAGCGATCTCTGCCTAAGATACACCCTCTCACACATTCGTGAGAGGTGACTCTGTTGCGTTGCAACGATCCCTCGAAATCCGCCGGGGACGAAGTAGTGTGGCGCGAACACCCACAGCGCCATCTGTGAGCACACAGAGTCACTTCAGTGTAAAATGAGAACAAACCTTGCAAAAAACACTTTCTTTTATGAATCTCATTGTTGGAAAAACCAAAATATCAACTATGTATTTTAAAATGGAAACACAAACAAAATCTCTATAAAACATAACAAAACATAAAATATATCAAGAAACCTCCAAGCACTGTTTGATTACATCGATTTCCATCCAGAATCTAAGACACATGAGGCATCTTATGGGTTTTTCCCTAATCAGTAGCTTTTTTTTGGAACAGTCAGAGCAGCACTGATAAATATTTATGGAACTCCTAGTCGAATTAGCCCATTTACTTAGTTAACAGCAGCATTTGATATCGGAAAACTGTAGGCATTGTGACGATAATGGAGGAATGAGTTCGAGAAACGAGAGCTCAAAAACAACATGTTTTAATATTAAACCGACATAAAACTTGTCATTTCATTGAAGTAGTGATAAAATTATATTAATTCCGACTGAAATTAGACTTTGAATAGGTATCTGGAGTATTTGGCACACATTTCAACGTTTGAACGAGCCATAAAAGGATTTAAGCACTCTGCAATTGTCTGAAATTACAGCTGTTTGATTTCTTTAGAACTCTTTTTAGTGATGGAATTAATGTGAATACCTTGAATTCATTCCGAAATTCATTTTATGAATGAAACAATTCGACTTTGATTCCTTCTATACCTAAAAGTAATTGAAAAAATTCCCTTCATCCCAATGGTGTATAATCTATGGCTTACTTACATAAAACTGCAGTCAGACATTTTCGTGAGTATCAGTTTTTTTCTGGGAACACCTAACGTCAATTTTTATTTGTAAGGCAATTATAAATTCGTGGATGGACAACTCTATTTATGAGTATGCTGAAAAATTTCTATTTGGCTTCTTCTCGGTGTAATAAACTAATTGGACGTAATGGGTGAAAAACATTGAATAAAAACTTTCTGAATTTGAATTTTTTAGTTCTAGAAGGAACTTTCATGAATGGCTTGATTCATTCTTTAAATGGAGAAGGATGATCATTGGATATGATAAAGCGAAATCCGATCTTTATAAAGTAGACTATGGAGTTCCGCAAAGGTCAATCCTTGGACCTTTAATTTTTATTTTTTCTATCAATGACATAGTTACCATATTGTTGACTCTGAGTGCACGGTTTTGTATGTAGATGACTTGTCGATTGCTGTTAGTGCCGAAATTCAGGAAGAATTAGAATTTATATTAAATAATATTGCATAATTTCGTATCATGGTGCAGATGTAATTCGTTGACAGTGAATATTAACAATACCGTTTTTATGTAGAGTTATACAAAAATAAATCTTTTAAAGCAATTGTCCCAGACATAGACGTTAATGTTGTCAAGATTAGGGCCGACACGAAGTTTCTGGGGATATATATCGACGGTTATGAGTTGGGATGATAATATTGATCGTATTTGTGCAAAATAAAATCGAATATTTAGTTCTCAAAACCTCCTGACTTCACGTCAGTGCTTTCCTCATTTTTCTATTTGTGGATTTTCGAACAGTCTTTGAAAAAACGTCTGAATTGAAGCATTCGATTCCACTATATACAGGGTGTTTCCTAAACATGCGGCAAAAATTCAGGGGGTTGTTCCTTGGACTATTTTAAGCATGTTTTGTCCTTGGATGATTTTTGAAAAACCTCTTTGTTTCGAAGATACAGGGCGAACAACATTTTTCCTATTGTTAAAATTAATAATAGTTCAAATAAAAATGCGTACCGCACTGTGTTTACTAAGTAGGTACAATTTATTTTTAAATTTGTTTAACAACATTCCAATTACTAAAAACGGCCAGTTTTTTGACTAAAAATCATTAGTTTATACCACTCCAGTAGAAAATGTGGAAGACTTGCGAAATCGGATCATTGCTGGGTGTA
Organism: Harmonia axyridis; assembly: GCF_914767665.1. NCBI lineage: Eukaryota > Metazoa > Arthropoda > Insecta > Coleoptera > Coccinellidae > Harmonia > Harmonia axyridis. The sequence continues at coordinate 72,730,242 of NC_059501.1, forward strand.
ACTTAATAAGAAATGATCCTGGTGTTTTTGAAAGGGTTCGGCAGTCAATGAGGAGAAGATTGGATGCTTGTATGCTGGCTAGAGGTGGTCATTTTCAACAGTTTTTGTAGGTTGAGTTGAATTTCCATGTAATTTTTCATAATAAAATGTTATTATCTGAAATTTTGTTTCCCCTATATCTTCGAAACAAATAGGTTTTTCAAAAATCATCAAAGGACAAAATATTCTTAGAATAGTCCAAGGAACAACCCCCTGAATTTTTGCCGCATGTTTAGGAAACACCCTGTATAATATCCCCAGATATCACAGCCGGTTGATGTTCATTGATCATTTTTTTTTATTTGTGTTTGTGAAGTGTTATCTGAAAAATACGAAACCTTCATATGCCAGCTCATATGTCTAATATACATCTTTCAAGGGCTACCTAAAGATAGATGACCTTCTCTTCTGGGAAAAAGTGTCCGCATGATGAGTTTTTCTTATTCCTATTATGACAGAATCATAACTTCAGCTCCGAGAGCATTTATCACCTTGAATAATTTCAATATAAGAAAGACGACCGGCTTTGAGAAATGACATCGTTGAATGCGTTTCATGGAGATAGAAAACTTGTAAAATGTTTTTTCGAACAACCCTTTTGCTTATAGATACTCGTAATTTTCTTCATTTAACGGAACACTGAAGTCTCCTAATGAAACAATGCAAATTTTTCCATTTATGTTCCGTCCCTATTGGCACAAAATTGAGACAGCCGACTTTCACAAGTCTCCCTTGAGGCGAATTTTTCACCAGAAAAATTATTCGCCATGGACAGGAACAGATGGTAATCAATTGGTGTCTAGTTCGGACTATGAGGTGGATGCATAAGAACATCCCAACCAACCGCCCTGGGCTTCTGGCGAGTCACTATCGATGAGTGTAGTTTGGCGTTGTCCTGATGGACCAAAATTCCTCCCCTATTGGCCAAAGCTGGTCGCTTCTGGGTTATCATGCTTCAGACGGTCCAATTGTTGATAGTGCAGTTCCGAGTTAACAGTTGTGCCGTTGGGGAGCAGTTCATAGTAGAAAATTGCCTACCAATCCTACCAAACACACAGCAAAAATTCTTGGCCATTAATCCAAGCTTGGCCAACGTTTCCGCCCTCTCACTGCGTTTTGACCACGACCGTTTTCACTTGACGTTGTCGTGAGTGACCTACTTTTCATAACCAGCCACCAAATGCTTCCAGAATGGGTCTATTTTGTTGCGATTCATCAGCGATTCGCAGATGGAAATTCGTTCCATGAGGTTTTTTTGCGTTAACTCGTGAAGTACCCATACATCGAGCTTATTCTTGAGACCAGCATTGCAAACGGTTTTTTGTGCAATCTTCAGCTCTTGGGAAATCGAAACAGTGCTTACATGACTGTTGGACTCGACAATGTCCATGATTTTATCGGCATTTTCGACAATTGGCCTTCCAGTGCAAGGTGCAACCTTGACATCGAGATTACCAGAGTAGAATCGACGTTACCAAAATTGCGCGTAATCGGCTGTTATAGTATCAGGGCATGTACACTATTTACATTTTCAGCCGCTTGGCTTACATTTCCACCTTTATCGAAGAAAAACTGTAAATTATAGCGGATTTTCTCTTTGCTAGTGTCCATCTTTGACGCGCGCTTACATTAAACTCAGTCCTGAGTCAACTAATCACAAAACTGTCAGGGAAGTTTTTGTAGTATGAAATTTCATCTTTCTAACGCCATCTAGAGAAACCTGATCGGACTTATAAACCACGAGATACAGATAACGAAAGCAATCTATTGGATAAATAATGGATTTCTTTTTACTACACCTTGGGAATATGAACCTCTAGCTTTTATGTAAACAAAAGTTCCTAGTCTTTTCTTTGAAGAAGAAGTACTACAAAATTTTAGGAAAATATAATTAAAAACTACCGTCACCCAGCTTCTTCAGTATATTGTATTGAGTCCAAAGCGAAATGAAATCATTTCATTCTTCAGACAGTAAAAGTACGAAAAACCCGAATTTTCGGTGGTGTCATTGAATCATAAATTTCCAATTTTTCAGGGAATTTAATCCCAACATAACATATATGAGATTTGAGGTTGAATTCAATTCGAGTTTCATCAATCCCCAATAAAAAACGTACCTATATAATTCCATTCATACTGAAAACCAATGAATTTTACATATCGCTTTGCCGCCTATATTTTTGATGAAGTTTTGTTATTATCATTTCATGCAATTCATTTCGTTCCATCGAACAATTTGATCCGGAAATTCCAAATATGTGGATAGGAATACCATTCTTTGTTCAACTCTGCCTCGATGCATTCGTATGGAACGCGTTCATCAGGTGAAATTATTATACATCGACGGTGATTGGTAATTCGATATCTATTATTTCACTTATTGAATTAGTTTCGATGCCGTTGTAAACTCTATGAAAGATGGATTAATAGATTATTGCCGTATCGGAGATTTCATGTGACAAGTGACTGTTGGAGCGGAAGCCGATAGAATATTCAACAGACCATAACACTTATGAAATCTTGATTAATGCTCATCCCTACAGGAAAGAATAAAGTGAAATTATAGCATATTTTGATAGTGGTTTATAACATTGGAGTGGAATTAATTGAAATGTTACTCATATGTATTGCGTTCGAAGGAATAAGCTTGAACTTTAAGTGTTTTATTTAGTTTTCTCTAATTATGTGGCACATTCCTTCATTCTATTACATCTTGTAGAACAAAATCGTAGTTTTATATTTATTTTAAGCAATTCCATTCAAAATCAACCTGAAGAAATTCAGATTTCATATTAGGAAAATATATTCATGTTTCTGTGGTTCAATGAATGATTGCCAAATTTTGAAGTTTTCATATTCGGTTATAATACAAACTAAAATATAAAGCTTCTATTATAATTTCTATTATAGCTTTTATTATAATCTGTCTCTCGTTCTACTTCTTTAACCACGATAGTGGCTTCTACTATAATCTAGAATGAAAACTTAAAAATTTGACAATCCTATTTATTCTGAATCTGAATTTCCTCAGGTTGATTTTGAATGGAATTGCTTGAAATGAATATGAAACTACCACTATATTCACAAACCTATTCGGATTAAGAATCGATTGAGTAATCAGAAAATATGAGATAAGATTATGAAATATATTTTGCAAGAAAAATGAAATTATGTACATTTTTTCCAATGTTCTGTCACGAAATTTTGTTGGCAAATCAGATTCAGCACCCAAAAATAATAATAAAATCGAAGAAATCAAAAATACCCCAGAACATTCCTGTGAAAAACACATATTAACTGGACTAGTATGTGAACGTAATATATCGAAGCATACCTTCATCTATCAGCTCAAATTGTTAATATACATTTTCAAGGGATGCCATGAGATAGATAACCTTTCTTCTTCTGCGAAAAAGTATCCGCATGATGAGGTTTTCTTATTCCGATTATGACAGAATCATAACTTTAGCTCGGAGAGCATTTATCACCTTGAATAATTTCATTATAAGAATGACGACCAGCTTTGAGAAATAACATCGCTGAATGCGTTTTATGAGCTGAAAAAAGTCGTAAAAGCTTTTTTGCAACAACCCGTTCGCCTGTAGATAAAACTGTGTTAGTAATTCATGCATGGGCAAATTTTATGTCTCATCAAACTCATATCATATTGGATGGACTATGAAAACATTGCAATTTCTACATGTATGGTTACGGTGATATTTATTTTCCCATTTCATATTGATGCTGATAATAACGATAAACTTTATTCAGGGTAATCGGCACTGTTGATTATTATTTGATATTCAATGCAATAAAAACAAACACTGATAATTCTACACTACTGCTTCCTATTATAAAATTTTATATTTTATGGAAAATAGAAACTTGTAACATAGAATTGGACTTACTGTTTGGAACACTTAATATTGTCGCATCTATAAAGAGTGATTGACGCCGTTTTTCCCGAAATTCAAGGCTCAATTGTGAAAACTGGTTATACATTTATGATTCAAAGTATTGTCTATAGCTGGCCACTACTTTCTCCCATTTTTAGGGCATTTGACGCGATCCACGAATCTAACCATTTTTTTACTTCTTGTTTCTGAATAATTATTCCCATGACTTTCAAGTGTTTTGAAATGGCTTGTTGTACACTTTCAATAAACCTGCTAATTCTTGTTGCGTTTGACACTAGTCTTGATCAAGTAATTCTAATGCCTCCAATTTTGCATATTCGAAAACATCTTCTCTTCGACGTCAAAATCATCGTGCTTGAGCGTTGAAACCCCTCTCGGAACGTTCTTTCACTAATAGCGGCCTCACCATAGATATATAAGAGCATTAGATGAGCCTCAGTCGCAGATATCTTCATATTAAAGCAGAAAATTAAAACCTCCCGCAAATTACGAGAATTCGGCTCGTAAGTTGACATGTTCAATCGAGATGATTATGATGCAGACACAAATCGACTAAGATTTCGATGGCGTTATGTTCACAAATACCTAAGCTTATTGTATTACATTTTGTAACATTACAATTGCCCATGAAACTCTAAAACTGAATTCTAGGGGTGGTTTGGCTTATTTGGCAACAAAACTCCCACCCAGGTTTTTCCCAAATTTAATAAAATTAAAATATACAAAGATTGATTCTTTTCACTCTAAACATTGATCCATTGGCGCTTCATCGGCTACCAACCACACACGACGAATCGACAAACCTTTGAAAATTCTAGTAGCGTAACATGAATTGAGGCGTGCAAAATCGTTGGAATTTACGATCTATTTATTTCGACTACCAGCTACAGCCATCTATTGCAAAACAACGGAAGTAAAGTTGTACACCTAATATTTCAAAGGAGGACTCGCGATAAATACTCGAAATTTTATAATTAAGATTTGTTGTGACAGATGTTTTCTTGGAAAAAACTTCAGATTCGTTCGACTTTTGGTTTGAATTTGAAAAAAATGAATATAAATAAATGAATAAGCTTTATTTAGCACTCGGCCATTGAAAACATTGCTCCAATGTATCACTTGCATATATTTTTTTGTTTGAATTCTAAAGAAATTTTGAAATTCTCTCGAATAGGGTTTCATTTCAATATGAATAACTATGTTACTATGATATTTTTCTTGTCAAAATTATATGATCTTTCATATGACAAAGTTTTTTAGTGAGTTAATAAATCACCTTGTATAAGGTTTTGTGGTATCTGAGGGCGTAATTTTCGAATGAATGACCGAGCGATCAAAAGCTCCCGATTTCATATCAATTTTTTTTTACCAGTTAATATTACAACCAAAAGAGTCTGGCGAAATAGATATACTCTGACTCGAATTAAATTACTACGAACAACAACGTCATCAGTGACATCAATACCTGATCAACCGTGATTAATTTCCGACGCAACCTTGGAATTATCGTAAAATATTAACTACTCCACCGTGGGCCTCAAAAGCTCGCGCCACGACTGCAAAACAAAGGAGTAAAGAGGGGGAGGGAGACGGAAAGCCTCCAACGGAAGGAGAACTCTTGGCAGTTTTACCGATGTTCCTTTGTACTACTAATTGGCAAAATTATCACGGATTGAAGGCCAGACCTACTGCCTCGTTTTCACTTGGAACATTATCGAGAAAGCGCCATAAAAGGGTTTTCTGTTTTCCTTTTCCGTTTACACGAGCTCCGAGGCACATTCTCGCAGAGTTTTCATGCCGTGTATGAACCCGAACGGAGCGCCAAAACTTTTATATTACATCGAGGTGCATTCTTCAACAGATGAAAGGTTTCGTTCCTGTTTATTCAGATTCTTCGAAATTAGCATGCTAATTTTCATTCATATTTTTATTTGTATGACAACAATATAGACGGTGGGCGTATGGTTCTGTTTTTGAGAATGAATACAAACAAGTTAGTATATTCTGATGTATTCACTAATTGAATTACATTTGCTTATTTTTTTCCTCGGTGAAATGCTTTTTCGCTCACAAGTTAAAAGGTGAATTTACGTATTCGGAAGGCTAATTATTTGTACAAAAAGGAACTGAATTCCCTAACAGATACTTTTACAGAACACGTTTTGGAATATGTAGATTTTTTAAATCGAATCCGTCCATCTGCCGTTAGGAGGTTTTTACGGAAACACAAATTGTAAAACGAATATTCATTATGGATGCTTTTGTACATTTAATCTTTATTTCTTTCGAATATGCTAAACATACAGAAATGTATACAAAAACAATTTCCTCCAATTTCACATACCAATATTTTGAAAGTATGTACCACTTTTAATTATTGATTATTGATTTTTCTTCGAAATTATGCCTGACAATAGATTGTCAGTGTTCAATAGAGCAAGACTAGTGGCTTTGCATGGTAAGGGTATGTCGAATCATCAAATCGTGGATAGACTAAGAATTCCCCGAAATTCAGTAATCCCAAAAGTGCATTCGTACCAGGAAACTAACAGCGTTCACTGAAGACGTGGAACTGGGCATCATATGCTAACTAATGCAAGAGAAGATCGGAATCTGGAAGGATATGTACGTCGGAATCGAATCATAACAGTCTTAGCTGTCCGAAATCATTCAAGAAGAACATTTGGTCGCTTAACTTCCAGTAGCACAATACGGTAGAGACTTGTTATAGCCAATTTGGGATCCAGGAGACCATTAAGAGTACCCAGGTTACTTTCCAGACACAGCCGCTCGTCAACAGTGGGCTTACAGGAACACAGAGACTGATATAAGTTTTTGGAAGAAACCAGAATTGGTTAGTTAGTGATAGTCGGCGACACAGAGTTTGGAGAGGGTCAAGGTAACACGAAAGACTACCTTTTGCTAGAGAAGTCGTTTCATACCAAGGAGGATCAGTAATTTTTTGGGAGGCACAATGAATAGTCGTTGTACGCAGCTTATTCCCATTCTAGACTCTATGACAGGGGATAGATATGTTCGAAACATGATTGATCCCATTACTTATTCTCTCCGATATGAAATTGGAGCCAATTTCATTTTTTTGGATGACAATGCTAGGCCCCATCGCACGAAAAGAGTACAAAATGCACTACACATTGCGAATATTCAAAGATTACCGTGGCCAGAAAATTCGCCAGACATGAATCCCGTTGAAAACATGTGGGATTTTGTTAATCGAGCAATCCCAAACAGAACGAATACTCCTAGCACCTCCACAAACTCACACTCGCCGCCCAAGAAGAATGGAACAACATCGCAATATATACCATTAATTCCTTTATTCTTGCCATTCACGCGTGTTAACACTTTACTACAGAACAGGGGAGGACAGACCGAATATTAATGCATTTTTGATTTCGATCTTAAGTGGTTTTCTTTTTCATTTCAGTTTATGGTAATCATTGTATTATGCACTATTTTTCGTTTGTAATTTTGTTTTGTTCAGTTAAGATTAAATTCAGCCATTGCATTGGTTACATAAAATGAGTAAATATACTTTGTGATACACTTCTATATTAATAGTGTCTCATTTTGAGAATTATAAGAGGGTCCAACAATTTAAGGGATGAGTGTATAAATAGTTTTTTCTTTCTGGAGGCGTTCTGATGTTCTGTTTGGATTTGGTTCACCTGGGAGGCAGACTGCCAACTGTCTATCCATCCTTTTTTTGGTCTTCCTATGGGACATCTGCCTGGTGGTTTCAAATATGTTGTCGATGATAAAATTGAAAAGAAATAGTTTCTCTAGGTGAGCGCAATCGACATATGAATACGAGCGATCGAAAGCTCCTTACGCGAAGTTAGTTTCTCTTCTTGTATTTTTCAATGAATAGTATCATTCGTGATAGTTTCGATTTATGAATTCTGAGATATTCAAATTTCGCATGTAACAACTGATGCCTTCCTCAATCGAAATTAGTCTAAAATATAAATGCTTTATAGAGTTAAAAAACTTCTCGTGTCGTAGTCAAGTCTATTTTGTATTTTTCCTACAACTACGATAGCTTTCTTCAGAGGTTTCTAGGACATAAATTGTATATAGATGTTGGAGTACTCTGTTGGTGGGGTCCAGATTTGGTATTTATATTCTTTCCATTTGGTTGGGTGCTTTTGATGGTATACATTATCAACTAGTAGTGTCTTTTCTCTTTTGTTGATATTGTTGATATTTTCGCTCAAAGTAGGTTTTGATGTTTTGAGATGTACAAGATGTTGTCTCCGTCAGCCAAACATGTTTTACGTATGGAGAATTATCAAATTGACAAAATTATTCGGGTCTCATGTATCCAGTAGTCTGGATATAAACTTTTCCACAGTAGCAAGTTATGCTATAACTGTCCTGGACAGCCGATCAAATTAATCCCTAGAACTCCTAATAACTTGTCCAAGGTCTTACGCTGGTTTGTGAATTGGTTCGATGTCATGCCTTTTAATGAGTTTTCCGATAATTTTAGACACCGAAAGTGTGAAAGGCAAGTGAGATTTCTCCTTTGAAATTATTTTCGGAGCCCCGTCTTCTCCTGTTGAACGTCTTGACCTTAATGTCCGTTAGAATTCTTTTCAGTCACAGTAATTGTATAAGAAGGATTGTCGCAAGTGGTTTAACCTCTTCTGAAGGTATTCCTGTTCTCATATAAGTCGAGCTCTACCTAAAAGTGTCATACCCAATAACTCCGCGTTTTTGATGTGGATAGTGATTAGAGTCTTTGTGTTCCGGATCGATAAATACATTTTCTGGTTACGAGGGCCGTCTAACTATTCACTGTTGGTTAGAAAATTGATTGACAATGCTGTATCTGGAGTGGATCTTGGACACACTCCCAAAGCCTACAAGGAACACAATCGTTTTTTCTAATTACTCTTACTATAACTGTAACTATAACTATAACTGTAACTATAACTATAACTATAACTATAACTATAACTATAACTATAACTATAACTATAACTATAACTATAACTATAACTATAACTGTAACTATAACTATAACTATAACTATAACTATAACTATAACTATAACTATAACTATAACTATAACTATAACTATAACTATAACTATAACTATAACTATAACTATAACTATAACTATAACTATAACTATATCTATATCTATAACTATATCTATATCTATAACTGTAACTATATCTATAACTGTAACCATAACTTTCATATGATATATGCTCTGAAAGGTCTTACAGAGCCTAGGTGAGTCGGGGTGATCATAATAATGCTGAAAATGAATTTCAGATTTAGATTTGTCAATGTAAGTGAGTTCCCGATTCGAACGGAACGCTCTGTGGAAAACCAAATAGACTACTGATAGTAAGCCTGGACTTGTTCAAATATGTTGTACATTCTCATTATGAAAGCCTAGAGTCATTGGATTGTCATTAATTCAATTTGATATGAACAATAAATGGAACAAATGAAATATTTCCAGAAAAGCACTGTCTTGGCTTTAGGAGCTGCTGAAACCATGTTATTTGCTTATATACAGAAAACTTCTTCAGTTCAGGTAACAAAAACTAATTCAACACCCTAACATAATAGTAAGTGCAAGCTCCCTTTCATCTTCAAAAAAGAAAGGGCCAATATTTCCTTGCTATGACATGAAGCCCATACGGCCCTTTTTTGACGAAAAAGAGATTGTGATTATTGCATTTCGAATTGGTTGCACTCCAGTAGCGACAGCTTTGCTTATTTACGTCGCCATCAACGTGAAAATGAGCTTCATCCTAAAACAAGATGTTGGTAAACTTTTGTGAGCGCTCACTTGCCTAGTTCACAAATTCTATCCTATAAATGGCATCTTAAGGTTTCAATTATTGCACCAATTGAATTTTAGGGGTACAACTTTAGATTTTTTTGCAAAATGCGTTGTAGCGAAGATCTATGTATATTCAAAGCCTTTGCACGTTTCCGATTGGAGTGGTCGGAATCATCACGAACAGATCGTTTAACCCATTTCACGTTATCTTCCGATTGCAATAACCTTGGACGCCAGGGTTTTGCTATATCAAGTGTTGAATCGGTCTCCTCAATATTTTTTTACCCATTTCCAAAAGTAGAGAAATGATTGGGAGATATTGAAGAATTTTCTTCGCGCTATAGTTGCAGAATTAACATTTTTGTAAAATTCGCATACATACTACACGCGATCCGCACTCGAGAAACCCAGCATAGCGAGTAAATTCCCAAGAGCTAGGATACCGAATGACATATCCCTCACGCCCTTCAAAATTTGATTGAAATCACAAATTCTTATGAAGGCAATGTAGCTTTTCGAGTTGTTGCTTCGTTGCTTAAGTTCAGCTTTGATCCACTTTCTGCTTATGTTTTCCTTCACTTTTAATCAATGAGCTACAAGTATCGAAGGTATAGCGCTCTCTTCGAAGAACGATCTCCCAAAAAGACGATCATATTCCACTTATGACAACAAAGGCTAGGTATCCCTTTCAATGGTTTATCAAGCTTCAAAACGTTAATTACTCCGTCGTAAAAAAAAATTGATGAAATCGAAAATCCTCTCAGCAGACATCTCAATTCTAGGCATCGAATACTAATAGACAGCGTTCGAAATTGGATCTCTATGATGGCAGAATTTCGCAACACGCTGTCATAGCCACTGATAATTCCATTAGGCGGTTCGACTTGAATCCGCACAAAACGGAAGCCGTTTGAAAGTGGATCCACTGCTAGATTGAAGTGAATGACCTTATTGACTTTAACCCCGGTGGAATCTACTTATTAGAAGTCCACTTTCGAAGGGAATCTGACCCTTTTCAACAATATTTTTCTGAATTTCATCGATTGAAGTGGCTCAAATTAAATATTCCTACAGTAGACTTGCGTTAACTCAGAATCTTCGATAATTATTTTCAATTCGCTTGAAACCATCTGTCCAAGTCGAAAAAATAACCATGCATAACTCGATGTTATTTTTACGATCATATTTTCACACACAAAAGTTACCTCTATAACTCGAAGTCAATAGTTAATTCGAAAGCCAACCGCACAAGTCGCAACATGTTGGTGAATTGTTTATATAAAAATATAATTGACAAACGCGTTTACAATATTTTCAATATAAATAATTTCAACTCATTTAATTTTTTTTCATAAATTCGGATATCATTTTTCTTTTCATGATGCTCTTGGTGTTTTTACTATTCAGCTTGATATCTTTTTTCTTTCTTTGCAGATCTCAATATATTCAGTGAAGGTTACCCATTTTGTTATCAGTAAAATTGTATGTTTATATGGACGGTAGTGTACACGTTTCTCATTATGTTTTATACATAGGCATATAACTTTGCTTCTGCCGTTTTTTTGAAATTCAATGCTTCATTGTGAAAAACTGATTATAAATTCATGATTCAAAGTATTGTCCATCGCTGTTCACTAATTTCTCCCATCTTTTGGGCAATGTACGTATCCCGCGTTGAAAAAACTGGTCATCTTTTGAAGTGATCCACGAATCGATCCAATTTTTTACTCATAAGACCGGAAGTGGTGGTCAGCCAGACCATTGATCGAAACAAGTGATAGTCCGAGGGAGCAACGTAGGGAGCAACGTTTGGTGGAGTAAGACTTTCCATTTCAACGTTTCCAAGTATGTTTTGACCACTTTTAGACAATGGGTTCGAGCATTGTCATGCTGTAAAATCACCTCATCATGACTCTCATTGTATTGCGGCTGTTTGTCTTTCAATGCTCGGCTCAAATGCATTAATTGGGTTCGATAACGATCACCTGTTATTGCTTAAGTCAATTCTAATAACTCATAATACACTACGCCGAGCTGGTCCCACCAAATATTGAGCATGACTTTGTAACTGCGGATATTCTGTTTGGCCTTCAACGAGCATGATCGGGATATTCCCATGATTTCCTGAACTCGGGATTATCGTAATGAACCCATTTTTCGTCTCCAGCTCCAATGCGATGCAAGCAGCTGTTCACAAGCAAACAAACGCCGTTCAATATATCTCGGTTTCAACTCTTACGGCACCTAGTTCCCTTGTTTCTCAATCTTTCCATTACTTTCAGGTGTTTTAAAATGGCTTGTTGCGCCACTTCCAATGATCCTGCCAATTTTTGTTGCGTTTGACACGAGTCTTTATCAAGTAATACAAAAGAGATGAGCTAAGATATAAAAAAAGGAAGTGGATATAACACAAATGGAATCTTACTACTTCATCTAAACATCTAAACTCTTTTCCATCCTTCCTTTCCACCAAAAGTTGACGAAGCATGTATTATAATTGAATTCGAACCCAAAAAAGAAAAGAAACAGAAATTTCATATATTCATCATATTGAATCAAAGTTAGCAACCTATTCTAAAGAAGAATCTGAATCTAGTTAAACTTCATCTTCTTCCAAATAAAATTTTCCATTTTTCCTTCTCAACAAAAGTTGACGATGGATATATTATACTTAAAACTAAGAAGAAATAATCCAGAAAGGAGTATTAATGTTATAGTTCCCATTATATCGTTCAAAGTAAGCGGCCCATTTTAAAAAAGAAAGAAATTTATAAATTGAACAACTATTCACCCAGTGGTCAATGGTTTCTTCTATGCCACACATAGTGGCCTTTCAAAAGAATGCCATTTGAAGAGCATACTATAGCAATAATCAATCCTAAGTCGATTCATAGTACACCAAAGACCAAAGATTGAAACCTGGAACCTTCTCTGAAGGATCAATGATAGGACTTTTGTTGAAGACATTACAATATTCAATTCCAAACTCCAAACTTCTTTGTTACTTTCATTATATTGAAAGGAAGTATTAATCCATAAATGTTTACGTGACTTGTATCATACAGTTCTGGTATCTGGGAGGAAAGATACAATTGGAAATAAAAGGAATCTGAGTTCGAGTATAAATAACATTTCTTTCTTTAAGATTTCTTGACTGCAACCTGTCTACGAATATGAGTCGAGGTGGATCTAATGGTTTCACTGATAATTCTCATGTAATCGTTCAGCATAAACATTATGAACATAAGCACTATTAACCCAAATAGAACAACACATTAAAACCGTGCCAGCCAAGTGCGTCTAAAAAGTTTTACACCAATCTTTAGAAATATAAATGAATCAATTGCTAGCCAATCTTAGCGAGTCGAAGTAATTCAAATCCGAGACCTTGTAGTTCATACCATCTATTTTCAATCGATCTAAATTCCCTCAATTTGAGTTATTTAATATGGTCCAGAAATATCTCCATCGATATGCTGAAAGTTCATTCTCCCCACTTTCTTAACAAGTTCGATAAACCAGTAGCGATTAGATTGATCGGAAAACTTGGTTACAGATGTCGAGTTCACACAATTCCATATTTCCCTGGAGTTCCTAGACTTTATACGAGGTTTATCGACAACTGGGAGCATTGGAGGAGTTTTTATTAGACGTTTTTCGAGTGTTTCGATGAAATGCAGAAAGAATCCTGCCTTGGGGAGACAGAATAATTGGCTTTGTATCATGAGCGTATATACCTGGGTCATGAAATTTAATGAGCAAATAGACGAGTATATGCGAATTCGTCGAATTCTGCCGAATGAGAGTAGTTCAGAGGTCGGCACTATTATTATGTCATGTCGTGCACGTTGAATAGAATTTTATGCAGATAGACGTAGCAGTAATTAAATAAGTTATATTGGACCAGAGGCGTAGTAGTGACTTATTGCACGCATTTCTCTTCTTCCTTTAGCTAGGGAATTGTCTCTGTTTGCTAAAAGCCTTGGCTTCTATTCAGTGGATGAGGAAAACCAACTTGGTCCCCATTGTTTTCTTCTTTCATTGGGTCGTCCATGTTTGCAGATGTATGCAATTCTATCTGACGCATGGTCTCTCCATTCCCTCCTTCTTCGCCCACTTCACTTGACAACATCCTTTATACCTAATCTTTCTCTCATTGACTTGCTGGTCTGTCTATCTCTCAATGTTACCCCCGAAATTCTCCTCAAGATCTTCATTTCTACCGTTCTGAGCTTCTGGTTATCTCTGTTTCCGCAAGGGTTTCTATGGCGTAGGTCATAATTGGGCGTACCATTGCTTTTTGAATTTTTACCTTACTCACTTTGAGCATGTATTTGTTCTGCCAAACCATTGTGTTCAGGTATACAGTTATTTGTGCTTCCTTAATAGCTTGTTGTTGGACTTCTGCATAGAGATCTCTGTAGCTGGTGATTTCCACTGCGAGATATTTGAAGCTCATTGTCTGCTGAATGACGGTGGCTTCCAGTTTAGTTTGCACTCAACCGGTGCTTTACTTATCAACATGCATTTAGTTTTGTCAAAACATATCTTCATATTGTGTTGTTTAGTGACTGAGTGGCTAATTTTTACAAAATATAAGTGATGGAATATTGATATTAGGTGTAGTGAAAAGAACTTTATTATTTTTGCATGAAAAACAAAGCTTCGATTACCATAGTTAGATTGGTAAAAAAAAGAGACAGTCGATTTTCACTAGCCTCTGTTGAAGCGAATTTTTCACCAGAAAAGTTATTCGCCATAGACAGAAACATATGGTAATCACTTGGTGCCAGCTCCAGATTACAAGGTGGATGCATACCCAAGCTCCCGGAGCTTCTGGCGAGTCACTACAATATGTGTTAGAATGTATAAAATAATTCCTCTCCTATTAACCAAAGCTGGCCGCTTCTGGGTGATTGCTCCCTTTGTATGGTCCATTGGTTGATACATCCGAATTAACACTTTCGCCGTGGGGGAGCAGCTCATAGTAGTTAATTCTGCCCGTCAATCCTAGCTTGGCCCACTGCGTTTCGAGCGAGACCGTTTTCGCTTGACGTTGTCTAAGTGATCCATTTTTCATCTCCAGCCACCAACCGCTTCAAAAATGGGTCGATTTTGTTGAGATTTAGCATTGATTCGCAGATGGAAATTGGATCCATAGGGTTTTTTCGTTTAATCGTGTGGCCCCCATACATCGAGCTTCATCTTGAGACCTGCCTTATGCTAATGGTTCCAAAAGGTTTTTTTGGCAATCTGTAGCTCTTGGGCAATTGAAATAGTGCTTACATGACGGTCGGGTCTGTCAATCTTCATGATTTTATCGACATTTTCGACAATTGGCCTTCCAGAGCCTGGTGCATCTGAAATATAGCGTATCTTCTCTTTGCTAGTATCTATCTTCGATGCAGGCTCAAACTGAACTAATAAACTAATCACAACACTCTCAAAAATGTTTTTATAGTACGAAATCTCATCTTTTTAACGCCATTTAGTGGAAATCTATCGGACTTATACAACGCGAGATACAGATAAAAGATTGGACATCTATTATTTTTTTTTACTACACTTAATATATACATAGGTACCGTCATAGTATAAAGAAAAAACTTATACTATGATACCGTCACACATTAAGCCTCTGACATATATGGCATAGCAAGTAGCATACCACATTGCTGTCTCAATTTTCTTTAGGCTTGACGATGCAATATTTCATACCGATCTAATGTGTTGATTTTGAATTACCAGGAAAAAAATCGATTGGCTACATTTGAGGGCATTGGTTAGATTTACCCATTAAACTGCTTTGAATTGAATTTATCCATAGCTTTTTCATAAGTAGGGCGAACCATATTATTGAGATTATTTCCAGTTCAAAATTAGAAAATTGCAGATAGTGACCAAATATTCGGGCATAATATCAGCAAAAACATATCCCGATATAATTTCGCGCAATTCAAATTCAATACTAATTCGACTGGAAATATACTAAACAAATTGCATCCATTCATTGTTGAATATTTACTATTGTATTCACTTTTACAACGAGTAAGGTCAGAAGTTTTCTATTCGAAAATTAATATAGCTTCAAATGAGTTATTTCCACTCAGGATGGAGTTCTTCAAATATTCATAAATTCGAAGGGGGAGATTTGAACAAACATAAAACAATTATCAAACGTTTCCAGTCCAAATCGACCATACAGAATCAACCCCTTACTCCTTTTGAAAAGCAGCAGATCGTGATTAATAACTTTTGGGTGAAAATTCTCGCTTAGTATATTTCTCTCGAGTAAGCGGGTTAAAAGTTGAGAGAATATAGGTGATTCCGAAAGAACGATTCTTGAAGGAAACAAATAATAGCAGGGCCCCTTTTGTTCTATCTAAAATGATTCCTTTTTCCGTGAGGAAAATAATTTCATCTCGTAGACGTTCTTCGAGAGCGGCCATAGTTCGATGTTTGCAGAAAATGACGGTAAAGGAAACGACAATTTGAAACCTGATTGACAATCCTATTTCGTAGATCGGTTTTTGGAGCTTAAAAACAGATTTCGAGTATTTATTCGTCTTTGATGACATCCCTGGGGATTGAAGTATTCTTCTTCTTTTTATCTATTCACTAATGGAATAGAATCTTTTTGTCTGCACGTGCATGTATCCAGATTGGTTATTTACTATATTTCATGTAAGATGTCTGAAACACTGACGTGTTCACTAACTCCTGAAAAACCTTAAGAAGGATTTATACCACGTGGCATTTGCGTGATCTGCCAAAGTTTAAATACTCATTTTCCCTCAACGTTTCTAAGATCCCATCACTTTTCAGTATTTATCCTCCTTTTTCACCACATGCAAGATTTCAAAACACGTTTTTACCTCTTTAGTTTATAAGACTTTGTATAATATTTTTATGTGAATCAGTGGACACACCAGTATTTTCTTCTTCTTCTTCTTCTGGCCAGTATTTTAGACATCTTAGTTCCATGTATGTGAGATGTCTAAAATACTGGTGTGTTAAGTTGTTTAAGATAATTTTGGTAACTTAGCTCGGCATTGGTCCCATTTCACTTTTCTTCCTTAAGGTGGCGTTATACGAAGAATTAACCAATCAACGAAATCATTTCAAAATTTTCATTTATTCTGTCGCCAATTCAATTTAAGGTTTTTCAAGAGTAAGTGAGCACATCACTATTTTAAACATCTTACTTGTATGCATGTGTTTTTGCTTCAATTGTTGCCTATCCTAAAGAACTAAGGTTACTTCATCGTATATACCATCAATGACATATATATGTAGTAGGTGATCATTGAAAAACTGCGCTTTTGTCTATTCCAATTTTTTTCGAATTATTTCATAAAATATTAATTTACGTGACAAGTAATACATTATTAACGAACAAATGTGAAAGTTTGAATGCCCATTTAATGACTCGAGTGAGTTAATAATATGCAAGGTATGTCGAAGGAAAGTTTATATACAAAAAAGCGATTGAAAAAACCCTGTTTATCGAAGGAATGTTTATTAATTATGAAAAAATGTTATTTGAGATTGTATTTCTTATATCATTTCATGACACTTATCAATCAAATATTAGAATTCTTCATGACAGCTTGTCAAGTACTCATGCTCCGTGACAAATTCAATAATGTATTAAAAATCTCAAGTGAAAAAAATGAATATATGTAATGGTGATAGTATGTGATAAAGCAGTATTTGGTCTAACGTAGTAACAAAACTACGCAGCCATCAACAACAGGCAATCTAGCTGCGTCGCGTGAGCTCAGGCGCATGCGACTAAAACACAACAAAAATACTCGCGATTGATATCGGCAACAAAATTCCACATAAATTAATAATAAACCAGCTTTTCAAGTAAGAAAATCAATGATTGAAGGTATATAGCTGGCTGGGAATTACAAGATGTTCAACTCAAGTTGAAGAAAAAAAAAAAAAAAATTAAATAATACAATATCATTAACTAAATTCCAGGATGGTTAACTAATCAATTCAATAAAATCAATGATGAATATTCGAAACGGTCTAAATGCTCCTAAATGATAAAACTGACCTTAGAATTCCACGATGTACATTGATCAGTGTAAGAAATCAAAGATGCAATACCAGTAACCATCTGAAGGCATTCACGACCGGCTTGGAACTCCATTCCATAATTTCCATAATTAATAAATATTTTTTCTACAAACGGATAATTTTTTGATAGCTTTTTTACATATAAACTTTCTCTTGATGCACCTCATACATAAAGTAACTCGAATGCTCATGTCAAGATAAAATAACCGACAGCAATTCATCATGAGAAAACACGCTTTTCTCGAATGTTTCATTTCATACGCCACCTCATAAGTTTAAGATATTTCATGAGATATGAGGTAGTAATAAAACATAATGAGAAATTTACAACATTTTTCCCGGTTGATAATTTACACCCTGCATACATATTGGGCTTAGAGCAGAGATAATCGGAAATACCAAGGTCATTGGCAGAGAACGCCTTCAGTTATAATCAAGAGATTCCGCTGTGGATGTAGCTCTATGCACATAATGGAGTGAGATCACTCCTTTCCCCAGCATCCCTTTCAACGTAGATGCCGAAATCTGGCAAGAACGTACTAGTGCATAATTCGATTTAGGTGCAATCAGCTCCATACCGGTAATGCCATATTAACTAATGAAGTTGTTGCATGTCACGTTTGATATTGTCTGTTGCCTTCCTTCCAATTCGATTCCTGAAATCGTCCGTAATTCGATTCTATTATGTTGAGTGGAACGCATGTGTTTCCTAGCTTTCCAGCTATTTGACCGAAATTCAATTTCGGACGTTTGAGGTTAACGGATGTGGTTGCTAGACCATAGTTGATGACGGATTCTGATGTTGATTTTGTGGTGAAAGGGATTCTGCGAGTTTTGTTTCTTTATATTTCTGATGAAAAAAATCTTGGACATGTTCGACTATTCTAGAACTGGAGTATGAGAAGTTTTGATGGTTGTTGTTAAGTTGTCTAAAATAATGGTGTTTTGTTTGAGATAATTCTGGCGAGTCGGCTCGGCATGGATTCCTTTTCCCTTTTCTTCCTCAAGGTGGTACTATACAGAGAATTGACCAATCAACGGTATCATTTCAAAATTTTTATTTGTTCTGTCAAAAGTATTTGGCAAGAATGCTCGAGCCGAATGTCGTAGGTGTGTCATCTCTCAAGGGATTACGGTGTTTTTCCGAGATCGCTGGTGGACTCTGCAGTTAGGCAATCCAGCGATATCTACCTAAGAAACCTCCTCAGACCATCGTGGAGAGATGATTCTGCTGCAACGCGGCGACCTCCATAAACCCGCCGGGGCAGAAGTAGAGTGTGACACGACACCCATAACGCCACCTATCGGGCAGACTGAGTCACTACAAGTAGTTGTTGTTGATTTAACCCTCAAAACGAAATCAACAGAAAGACGCCACTTTAATCTTAAGGTTTTGTGAGAGTAAGTGAGCATACTAGTGTTTTAGACATCTTAGTTGTTGTCAATAGTTTCACAGTTGCGAATGTCAAACTTAGTTGATATTTCTGTTTAGTAAGGTTTGACAATTCATCGTGAATTGTTTCAGATCAACGCTTCCAAATTGTGGAAATTTACTTCTAAAAAATAAATTAGTTCGCGAAGTTATAAAGCACTTCGTCCGTTTTACGATCAAAATAATGGGCCTAGTGAGCAAGAATCACCACGCTCGTGCTCCAAGCCCAACATATATGTATAAACATAACGGAGCTACACGAGGAGGTAGTTAGTCGTTGACCAGACGTGTGATAGTCAGTTGATATAAATTTTGTTCAAATAAATATCTTTGTATAGAGTTATACATTGCGAACTAAATTTGTTTCGAGAAAATTAGTCGATTTGATCAACCGAAAACCTAATATTAAATTTTTTCTGGGAAGTGTTTAACATTTAAATTCTCTTCAATATGGAATTTCAATGATAAGCTTTCTCATCATAATTAATAAATGATTATTAGGTGTCCAACTTTGCTTCCTTCGTTTTGCAATAGCTGTAGCGGTAGTCGGAATAAAAAGATCGTAGATGAAGTTGTTATAGACTAAACATGTTAGCTAACGAGCCAAATTCTCGTCATTTGCGGTAAGTTTTAATTTTCTATTTGGATTTGAAGGAATCTGCGACTGAGACTCATCGAATGTTCCCAAATACCTATGGTGAGGCCGCTATTATTGAAAGAATATACTGAGAGTGGTTTCAACGCTCCGAGAACAGTGATTTTGACGTCGAAGACGAGCATGGCGGTGGAAGAGAGAAGATTCAGGAGCAAGAAAATTGGATGCCGTACGAGTAGAAGCCAAGAGATTGGTTGCTTGTGAACAGCTGCTTGCAAGGCAGAGACAAAAGGGATATTTGCATTGCATTGTGACTGGAGACGAAAAATGGGTTCATGACAAAAATTCCAAGCGCAAAAAATCATGGGGATATCCCGGCCATGTTTCCACGTCGACAGCCGAACCGAATATTCACAGTTCCAAGATCATGCACAATATTTCTTGGGACCATTCGGCGTAGTGTATTATGACTTGTTAAAACCGAATGAAACAATCACAGACGATCGTTATCGAACGCAATTAATGCGTTTGTGCCGAGCATCGAAGAGACAAATAGCCACAATACAACGAGAGACATGATACAGTGATTTTACAGCATGACAATGTTCGACCTCATGTTGCGAAAGTGGTCACCCAGTCCTACCCCAGCCGCCGTTTTCTCCAGATGTTGCTCCCTCGGACTATCACTTGTTTCGATCAATGGAACACGGCCTAATCTTATGAAGAAGTGAAAAATTGGATATATTCTTGGATCGCTTCAAAAGATGACCAGTTTTTTCAACGCGGGATTCTAATTGAGTATAAAACTCATTGAGTCGGAATCGTAAAAAGTGAAAATTTCTGAGAAGATAAAAAAATGATTCTCCTAA
Organism: Harmonia axyridis; assembly: GCF_914767665.1. NCBI lineage: Eukaryota > Metazoa > Arthropoda > Insecta > Coleoptera > Coccinellidae > Harmonia > Harmonia axyridis. Next base: position 72,751,012 of record NC_059501.1, read on the forward strand.
AATAATTTCAAAGTTACATCATCGGAAATAATAAATCAACAAAATGATGCGAAATCGACGTTACGAAATCAATAAGAATGACCTACCAATTTCGCCCCAGCCAGTGAGAAGCAATCTCATATCTCCTTTCCAAACTTCCGTAGACAAATATCTCCATCTCCAGGGGGCAAAGTCAACATTTTCCTACCTCAATTCTCTGATAAAATCATCACAGAATTACTCCCAACATATATATTTGATTTGGGAGTTCGTCCAACCCCCCCAACCTATTACGCGTAGGGGGCTCTGTCATCGTGTTGCCTTTGAAATCTCGCTTTCACGAGGGAACCGTATAAAAACCATATATACGTTATTTCCACATTCAATAACTGTAATCCCGCCAATATTTCCCGAAGGCAGATATGAGAAATGCCCCATATTCTTCACATTTCCTAGGAACTGACACTTGAATAATGTATTGGAGGATGAGGGAGAATTTTCTTCGGGTTCGCGCAGGATTCAACAGGTGACTCATCGGGTTTTTGTTAGACTTCGGGGATCCTGTGGGACTCGTAGGGGGTCCTTGAGGATGAATGGAACAGGTGTAAATGTGACACTTTTCGTTTTGGTATTGGCGTTTCACAAAGAGTTCTGTGAATTCTGTGAATTGTGGTATGAAATGGTGTTTTCGAGGATTCTCTATATACTATTTCATATATCATCATAAACAAAAAGTGTTGATAACAAAAAACGGAGAAGAAATGAAATTGCTCCAAAGCCAAATCAAGAAGTACATTCCACAATGTAGCATATTAGATATAGTATATCCAAAGTCACTTGGAGGAAGCCTGAATATTTCGATTAATGAAGGGTTGTCCAAGTTTCCAGAAATTCCTTTGTGGCAAGTGAATTTATTGCCTTACAATATTTTCAAATAAACCCTTGTATTTAGCGGATCGCGGTCTCCACTTCAAAGGGACATCTATGGCTAAGCGTTTTTATGGATTTGTTCAAGTGACTTTGGATATTCTATAGTATTTTATTCTAAACAGGGATCAATTCAAGTATTAGTACGTTTTATTTAACGCTAGAAACCATCGGTTTGTATCAGGTTCTTATTATATAGTTCATATTAAATAGTTCCAAGGGCGTAAAAATGGGGGGGTACTGAGGATAATTACCTCCCACCCCAAGATTTCCGAAATATAACATTTCAGAATAATCTCAGAGACGAAGAAAGAAAATGTTTCCATAAAATGGAATGAATCAATAATCTTTCTTCTTTTCTTTAAAATCAACACGGCACCAAAAAATCGGACCGTTTATGAGTTTATTATCGCTTTCAAGATGTTTACTTTTATTGCACTACAAGCATGTCTATGTCTGATGTTTATTATTTTACTTTATCTATCCTCTTTGTCGGCGTCCCCCTAGTTTTGCCATCTGTGATTTTGATTCGTCACTGGCTTAACCGTTGTTTTCGGTTTTTTGTATCATTTTGGTCAAAAAATTCTAATACTACAGTTATTAAAGAACTGAACTGAGTTATTCGCATCGAAAAATTTTCTGTGCTGTGTTTTACACTTCAATGTGTTTCATTCAAAGTGCAATTTATTTGTGAAGACATCAGTTTTGAATTGACTATAAAGGATGTTCCTAAATTGGAGGTTCAAACGAAAATGACAGATTACTCAGATCATTTTAAGATATTAAGTCCTATAAAATGAGTCCGCGAACGATTTGTTTTCGAGATTTAGATGTTAAAGTTCAAGTTTTTTTTTATAGTAACTTACCTTTACAAAATATTTAACTCAAATTTGGCATATATGTATATTCCAATTTAAAGTTTTCATCATGTGAAATGCTAATTTCGAATGCAAATCTACAGGTAATATTTTTCTGGAGAAGTGCCCGCTTCTTTCCACCAGAACATTTTTTGGTGAACTACTGGTTATTTAGAAAATTGAAAATTAATCTTGTCAAACAATTCTTCAGTAATCTTCAGGGAAATTCAAATAATTACAACATCCAGTAAGCTGTGACGATTAAAATTTTTAATAAGTTTTGATACTTATTTACCCAATCTGTAGAGAAGATTGATGAAGACTCAATTAACTGTTAAAGCATCACAAAAAAGTAGGACTACTAATTATACCCTGTATCTCGAAAACAAAGCGTTTGCAGGCCCATGTACAGGACATTCTATTCTTTAAATTATTCAAGAAGTCTCTCATTTTTCTTTGTACCTCCAATTTAGGAACACCCTGTATAAGGTAAGAACAATCGAATCGGTAATGGCAAATTAAAATTTTAATCCTCTGTTAAACGGTGCAGGTAGCAATAGGCTCCTACTGCTGGATGATTAAAATTTCAATGATGGCATTAAATTTTAATGAACGTATCTGCAACTGGGTGTTTACCTGTTGAATAATTATTTATTTATCTATTGAGTGGAAAGTGGTGGTTCTGAACGGTATGAAATTCTTTTTAAAAACGAACAATAAATATCGGTAAACACTTACACGTGAAACGATATTCTAATATACTAAATATAAAAGCAAAGCACTGACCTAAAGTCAGGACCTTTGGCAATCTCGTTCATTAATGCGCCAATTGCAGCTTGCAGACCATATACTTATATATAGATATATGTGGTGTCCAGAGGAACAATTGACGCATGAGGTGATGAGCGCCCAAATGCTTACGACTACATGTTAATGCTTTCTTAATTTTTGTTTCATTTCTAATTGACCAGCCATATTATCATTAATTGAAAGGCTCATAATGGATTTCATATTGGTCCAATAATTTGAGCATCCATTTGCAACATCCTACTAAACACTAATTAACCGATGGATGTTCCTCTTATTACAGGAAATAGTTCCTCAAAGCTTATGATAATCAGACCAGAGCGTAGGTGTGGCGTATGCTAATTTCAGGTATTTAGTTGATGGATTCAGATTGAGGATCAATGGGGTATACAGGGTGTCTCAGAATTAGTGGTCAGTAATGCACGACCATCTTTTATGATTAAAAATATTGGTTCAAATAATTTTTTTCTCGAAAAATGTTTCTCACCATTAGATTGGTGGCTTCTAACATTTGAAAATTGCTCTTATTACTATATAGAGTATTTTAAGGGAACAACTGTTATTTTTAGCCAAAAGGGATGTTATTCGTTTTACCTCAGATTTCAGTTCTTAATAGTTCCGAAGATCTTGATATTCTTAAATAAACGAGACTATTCTTTCATGATTTGAGATAATATATAATAAGGGAAAATAAGGAATATAGTGAAAGGAATTTTTTTTCTCTAATTCTGTGCTTATTCCGTTCATTCTTCCACATCTTGTAGAACAAAATCGTGCGAGAATATATCAGAAACGCATAGTTTTCATGGTTATATTTTATTATTCTATGTTGGTACTCCGAACTTTCCGCCACGGCTTTATCTGTCAATTCATCAATTTGCCTTAAAGAAATCAGTTCTGCCAACCAACATTTTTCAATGCAAAAATCACTAAAATATATTTATGGAAATATTTCATTAATTTCAATGAAAATGCAATGAATTAGAGAAAATAATGTATAATACTCGTCCAGAAGGCTCATTCTACCACTCGTTCATTCCAAAACTCGCCACTTCGTGGCTCGTTTTTGAATTTTGAACTCGTGGAAGAATATCAATGTCTTCTGCACTTGTATTATAAATAACTATTCCGGAATTTTTCAGTGAATCAGTGCAGGTTTATTCTCTGTACGCTGCCTGGAATTAACTAGAATTTCTTGTTATAAGTTTTGTTGGTAGAAGATAGAAATTGTTCAGAAAAATATTGAACTCTCACTGCCCTATCAATATATACAAATGAAAATAATTTTCTATGATATTGGGAAAACCGAGGGACAGGTATACCTGAAATTCCTACCGATTCAACATATTTCAAGTAATGGAAGAGTCTATAATTATTAGAATAATATTCATAACATCCATAAAAAACTATAAATCATGTCGCTACTTGCAGCATTCACAAATCTGGTGGTGATATTCGTTCGCCCTGCAGTTACCATCAATTCGCGATTTTGCCGATGTGTCATTCTAATTGTTTAATGGAATTTGATGTATTCATTTAATTCTTTCAAAATTGGTTCAGTTTGATAGCTTAAATAATGTAGTATAGTTCTTCGACATCGAACACAAAATTATTTTGACTTCAAGACTCTGACAAACGCTTTATAACGTCTTTTGATCCTAAGGTGAATATCCTCCGGTGCCAAGGAGACCCCCTAAATGTTCTACGGCCGAGGCCTGGAATAACCTTACACCGACACTGTTACTTTCTCCGATATCACCACATATTATCGATCGTATAAAAAACGAACGACTCCAATTGCAATCCTTTCAGAAAGGAAACTCAACCTTTCAAATTATAACGATCAGGGGATCAGGTACGAATCCAGTGAACGGAATCTTGAACACACTCGACATCAAAGACCGTCGTTCTATCGGCGGATAACTGGAGACCGAAAAAACTTTCTACTCCCTGCCTTCATTATGTCCTGAAATATTTCCTCCGTTTTTCGAATACTTATCCTCGACTAATAAACAAATTATTTCCCAAGAAGTATGGTCGAGGGAAAGTTGGCAATCTTTTTCTTCACAACTTTGATGGTCCTTCAGCCAGGATTAAGGTTGTTAGAGGGGAGCTCGTTGCTATGTCGAAATCGGAAAAATGGGACAATATTCGTCATCAGGTGGATGAGGAGAAGTTTTTTCTCTTCGGTTTCGGTAAGACCTTTACATTTTCATTCAGCATTGTATTGTTGCTCGAAACACAAGACGTTAAAAAAAAATTGACTCGTTGAAAATATAGGTAGAACTATTTATTTATTTATTCATTCGTGCTTGCCATTTTAAAATATCAATTCTATAATGTATTCTGAACAATTTACTATGTAAATAAGTTGGTTTTGTTCAGTCGAATATTTTTGCAACGGAAGAGTTTTCTGCAACGCATTGTGACTGAAGACGAAAACTGGGTTCATTACAATAATCTCAAGAGCAGAAAATCATTGAGATATCCCGGCCATGCTTCCATGTCGACGACCAAACCGAATATTCACGGTCCAAGGTCATGCTCAGTATTTGGAAGAACCAGCTCGGCGTAGTGTATTATGAGTTGCTAAAGCCGACTGAAACAATAACAGGCGATCGTTATCGAACGCAATTAATGCATTTGATCCGAGCATTGAAATGAAAGACAAACGGTCGCAATACAACAAGAGACATGATAAAGTGATTTTACAGCATGACAATGCTCGACCTCATGTTGCGAAAGTGGTCAGGACATACTTGAAAATATTGAAAAGGGAAGACCTACCCCACCTGCCGTATTGTTGCTCCCTCGAACTATCACTTGTTTTGACCAATGGCACACGGCCTGCACTTCCGGTCTTATGAAGAAGTAAAAAATTTGATTCGTGGATCGCTTCTAAGATGACCAGTTTATTCAACGCCGGATTCGTACGCTAATCGAAAGATGGGAAAAAGTAGTGGCCAGCGATGGACAATACTTTGAATCATGAATGTTTAACCAGTTTCTCACAATTAAGTTTCGAATTTCGGAAAAAAACGGTGGAAGCAAAGTTGTACGCCTAGGTATATATTTTGAGTTAATATAACGATAATAAACTTTGATTCTCTGTTGGATAAAAGAAGTGAGTTCTTTGTGGAAAAACCCGCAAATTGAGTGAACTATCCAATCACTGATATTAAAAATGAGCGATATTTCACGAACTGTGATTTAATCGCTGATATCAGAATGTCACAGGTAGTCACGGTTCCAAAAAACGAATACAGAGCGTGACGGGATCACAGTTTGAACATTTCACAGATCTTTTCAGGGCATATCATCGTCCGTTGCAATCGTAAATTATGAAGGTAGCCTGATGTTTTTATTGCTTCGAAACCTTTTTCGCATAATTGCATATTTTTATGGCAATCCCAGCATCGTAGGCAACTTCGCCTGCTTTAGGAAGTATTTTTGTAGGACTAGTTAAACAATAAATACTTGCTGCAAACAAATAATAACTACTGAATTACTGCATAATTGGTGGTGGCAATAAAATTCTAATTTTATGCTTATCTTTGATAAACAACCCCAAAGAAATTCTTTCTATATTGAAGTTGCCGACCGAAGCAATAAATGGTACTGTATTATAAAAAATGAACGGAAACACGTCAGAGATATAATAATAATAGGCGAAAGAATATTAACAGGCGAAAGACCAGCAATCTTTGGGCTATCTTCACAGAAGTTGATGTAAATTATGCTACTTGTAATTTCTGAATGTTGAAATTATCTTTCAAAACCACATCTTCAAATTTGAGGAAACATTTGAAAAATCGATATCCTTCTGTTACGCACCTAACTAAAGCTGAAACAAGGAAAAGAGTTGAAAATGTAAGAAAAATGGATGTTTTCATAATAATTTTTCATTAATTCTGCTCTGCTTTGAATGATAAGAGTGACCAATTCGAGTTGCAAAGATAAACGAACTGAGGTTTGGGTTATTCATACAAATATTAATAACAAGCAACCTGAACAGTGATCACGTCACGCTTTAATTTCACTGATATCATAAAGTAACGTTCACGTTTCATAACGTGATCTTGAAATCACGGTATTACTAATCTCTAACTGATATGTGTTTTCATTTCCTTCCTTATGTTAAATGTTGTGGAAAAAATTCTCCCACTCAAAATAACGAATGGTGCCTCTATCTATGATTCTTACCATGAGTTTGAAACCATCATCATCATGAAACCAACCCAGCCTAAAATTCAAAAATTATAGATGAGATGATAAACATCTCTGTTCTTGGAAGGAGCGTCTCCTTTCAATGAGTTCAAGAAGGATTCTGGTTAAGTCTCCAAATTCAATAAACTCTGAGATTGAATCAACTCTTGGCTTCATTGTTAATGAAAATACCGAGGTTAGACAGTCTTTTGTATCCTGATATCTGTTCAGCTGATCGATGTCATTTCATATCTGCTGAACACGACATCCCATGCCGCACGCTTTCTGCAAAACGAATTTTCACCTGAACAAAACTCGATTAACTCTATATTCGGAAAATCCAATCCCACGCAGTGTATGACATAATTTCCGGTTCATTCTGTTCGTTCTTATAGCCTTTCGATTTCGTTTTGCTACCATTTTTACGTCACCTCCATGTTACGATCGAATTTTTAGAGCGCTGCGGTTGTAAAAATTCCGAACGGAAAGATGAGATAAAGGGAAATTTCTGAGACCGTCGCATCCGCCAGTTTGCGACCAACGTTCAATTTTTTTTTTGTGGAGATGGCGATTTTTTTCGAATTTTTATTTCTATAGGGTGTTCTTCAATCGGCAGCACAAGTAAAATGATAGATTCCTCGGATAATTCCAAGAAAAAAAGTCCTATAAACATGGGCGCGCAAATGCTTCCTTTTTGATATACAGGGATTTTTTTTTCAAGTTTTTCTCATAGCACCTTCTCTTCACAAGATATTTTACTGGAATTTGGCATAGTTATTCCAATTTGGAGTTTTAATCATGTGACAGGTTAGATTTGAATGCAAATCTACAGGGTGATATTTTTTCTTCTAGAATAATGCCCGCTTCTTTGCTTTAGAACTTTTTTTGGTGGACGCACTGGTAGTTTAAAAAAATTGAAGAAGAACCTTGGTCCAGTTGCACACTTTTTGGTTAGTTGCAGTTTTGTCATATCTGCTACGGATTTAGGGAAAAAAATCAAATAATTCTCCAGTAATCCTAAGGAAAATCCAAATCATTATGAAGATTCAGTTAATAAGTTAATAAAGATTCGATTATCTAGTATAATCATCACAAAAAACTAGGGCTACAAAAAACACTCTGTATGTCAAAGCATTTCTAGTGGTTATAGGACTTTTGCTTAAAATTATCCAATAAATGTCTCATTTTCCTTTGTACCTCCAAGTGAGTGACATCCTGTTTATTTTGAGAAGAAATTGAAAATTTTTTTTTCCCACAAACTGAAGTTCCTTATTTTCATAGAAAGGTAATCTTATCCTGTCTAAAATGTATCGATATTTGATCACTTCAGTTGTTAGCTAAATGGATTTACTGATTACTCATTATGACTTATTATTTTTTCATTACCGTTAATAGCTTACTTTACACTTTACACCTGGATTGTATTGTTCCTCCATCAGAGCAGTTCTTAACACTGTACCTACCGTTTTAAATGACATCAGTTCATGAACTAGCCGTATTCATAAAACTGAATATAAACTGAAATAAAAGAAACAGATAAGATCTCAACTATGTTTTTGGTTTTTTCTTAGACCGTCTTTTGGTCGATTTTAGCATTTTTTTTTTAATTTAAATAATTTCTTCTGTTATTAACTGAAATTACTCAATTTTGAGAGATTTTACTGTACTTTTAACGGTTTCAATGCACTGAAAAAAATTTTTCATTGTATTGGAGAATAGCAATCTCCAATTGGATTTCATTTATACAATGTACATTTTTCATCAATATAATGAAATTTCATTCCTTAATGTATACTCCTATTATTGATTTTATGAATCTCTGTTCATCAATATTTTATTTTGATAAAATATTCACTGGATAGAAGAACTTTGTTCATCAAATGTATAAAGTCTTAAATCAACAACTGTTTCGGTCAATCGATCGGATAATGAACTGAACATTGTACCAATGAACATTTCATTGATTCAATGGAAGTTGTTCCTCAATACAATAAAAACAATTCATCAATCAGATAAATGACTATTCATAGTATTAACGTCTTTGTCGGTTGAAAACAGAAGAAACGGTCCCATGTTTATACAAAAAAAGAGCACAATAATTATCTGTCAAAGTTGGTCATACAGTTTCTGGAACACCCAGTATATTAATCCAATCATGTGGCCTCCAATAGAAACATGAATGAAATAACGAAAAGAACCCTCCCGATGAGTTTCACCAATTTTTCGATAGTCTAATATTGAATCTTTTATTTACAGAAATTGTAAACAGGTATAAAACTGAAATAACTGACCAAAACGTTTTTGTTTGATAAAATCGTTATTTTGTTATTATTCGATTGAGTAGTGTTAAAACACAAACTGAATATTTTCAAGGAACTGAAGACTTACCCAACTGAACTTTCTTCTATAGTTCGACCGTAAATCTTCCTAATCTACGACTGGAAAAGTTTGAGAGTTTGCGGTAAATTTAAACCAACCTTTTTCTGTAACGGGTTTTGTACATAACTCCAGTCATCAAGTGATTAGGGGAGCTTATGCACTTCGAAGTTTCAACAAATGTACTTCGGAATTTTGAAGAGAAATAGGCTGAAACAAACTGTCTTTTCTGTATTCTATTTTCAGGGTGTTTCACCATAAATGAACGGACATAAAAAGATATGTAGAATCAGATTTGCATCATAAAATATACCCAGTTTTCGAATTATCAACGGGATCCAGGCTGTTTAAAACCATTTTTGAGCGTTATTTTCTTGAGTTTGATGGGTTCTGTGTGATATTATATTATAGTTGACCTAACGATTTCTGGTCACGAGTTGATAATTTTGGTAATGAATTTGAATATGGTGCAGAATTCTAAAAAATTCCGTTTTGCGTTCGATAACGATCGCCTGTGCTTGTTTCAGTCGGTTTTAACAACTCATAATACACTACGCCGAGCTGGTCCCATCAAATACTGAGCATGACCTTGGAACCGTGAATATTCGGTTTGGTCGTCGACGTGGATGCATGGCCGGGATATCCCCATGATTTTCTGCACTTTTGATTATCGTAATGAACCCATTTTTCGTCTCCAGTCCCAATGTGATGCAGAAATCCCTTCCGTCTCTGCCTTGCAAGCAGCTGTTCACAAGCAAACAAACGCCTTTCGACATTTCTCGGCTTCAACTCGTACGGCACCCAATTTCCTTGATTCTGAATCATTCCCATGGCATTCAGGCGTTTTGAAATTGCTTGTTGCGTTACTCTAAGTGACCTTGCCAATTATTGTTTTATTTGACACGAATCTTGATCAAGTAATGCCTTCAATTCTGCATCTTCGAAAACCTTTTCTATTTCACCGCCTTGCTGAACTTTGACGTCAAAATCACTGTTCTCAAAGCGTTGAAACTACTCTCGGCGCGTTCTTTTTCACTAAAAGCGACATCACCATAGGTATTTGAGAGCATTCAATGAGCCGAAGCCGCAGATTTCTTCATATTAAAGCAAAAATTAAAACGCAAATGACGAGAATTCGGCTCGTGAGCTTACATATTTAATCGAGACTGAAAAAATATCTAATATTTTCGTCGTAACGGACAGAGATTTGGACTGTATAGTATATAGAATAGCCATTTCAAGCTTTTTCAAAATATGGCGTTGAAAAATTCATCAGAACTATAGAAAATTCAAGTAGAATATCTAAGAAAAACTTGATTACATATTTAATGACAACAGATCCGACCTTTTTGAAAGTTTGCGTCTACGAATAGAATAACAATTCTAAGCTTCGTCTAAATTTCCTGTCAATAGAGTCGTCAGAACCTTTAAAAAATTCCGGCAAAATATTGAGAAAAATGAGGAATACATTGACTTGTAGTCAGGAGCTTCTGAGCGCTCGTTTATTAATCAATTGTGCCCTTGTTTTCTAATGAAATGAAAGACTCTAATGATCTAAAAAATAAGAACTTGTGTGTCATATGTTCCATTGAAGTATCTACTAAGCCCCAACACTTGTATTACATCGATATTCCTGTTACCCCAATCTCCAAAACTGAAAAAAAAACTCCATAATCCTCCTAAGAGCACAACCTCTCTTTGAGCGTCGTGCATTTTCAACTTGTCCTCCCTACCACTTGATCCGTAAAATTCCCCGTCTAAATAACCGATTGATCCGGCAGGACTCCATCCAGCCAGGTAAAACCAACCTTTCTTCGACTTTTCATGACGACAAGGACCCCGGAGTGTATTCCGCAGAAAATTGCGTTATCGATCCTGGCTTTTATCGCAGTTCGTAAGCTTCGTGCCCCAAGCAATAACGTAGCTGCGAAAACCGTGGTTTAATAATTAACTTCACAAACATCAATTAGCAATTTGATTAGGAATCAACACCGACGTGGATTTATCGCGCGTATAAATCTCTCGGATAACTCGCGTCGTCTATGGCCGCCCTTAACGTCGAGTATGATACGGGTGGTGATAAACGGTGTGAACATTACACGGTACAACGAATACCGGTGTAAAAATCACGCCACGAGTGCGTTAATGTAAACTGACGCCTCAATGAAATTCGATAAGCCTGCAATTTATTCAAAATTATGATTCCGTGGCGGAATATTTGGGAAACGAGTTGGAATCACTGACTTTGTTGAACGCTTTGTCGACGTTCATCCGTCGGCCAGTTCCATCAATCATGATTGAACGATAACTTTATCATACGGTTAACCTGACTGATGGTATGTCTTCGATAATTTTTCATCGGAAACAGGAGTTTACATGAAAGGATATCAATGAAATAAGGCTACCTATCAACATTCCTACTGTGGCTTAGAAACAGAACAAAAGTTGAAATTTTACATAATTGTGTATAATTTCTTCTATTTGGTTAACAGTTCTTTTATCTAGTCGAAAGGAAGGGAAATCGTTGAAAAAACTCACGCTAAAATTTCTTTTTATGAAAACAATAATTAGCTTCTTCTAATAACTATCATAGTCATTTGGAAGTGAGTATGAGGGTTGTGCTAAACGCAGAAAAAATCTTGCAGTGGTCAACCAACCGTGTGTTCCTAGATACCACTATTTAATAATAATGATAAATCCTGTGTACAAAAGAAAATAAAAATCATATTAGACAAACCAAGCCGAGGAGGAGTTAAGTCCAAGAATATTGTTACACTCAACCCTGTTTGGTCGTCTGTTTTTAAAACTACATAAGGAGTAATCCACTCAGAACAATCATACTCACAATCAGTAAAATTCAGAATATCGACCACCAATATCACAAGTCATATCACAGCAATACACAAATATTCTCAATAATTCAAAGAGGATACACATGACAAAAATAATAAACGATACTATATGAATGTAGGCTTGGTTAATCGATCGTCTAGAGGTATGATTCGATTACCTGGCCTTTCGTCTTTTTCTCCGTGACTTTGTTGGATTTGTAATATTCAAACTCTTTTGAATTATTTACATCTATTTACAAAGCCACAATTATATAGTACAAACTCAGTATTGAGAAGATCTTAATTACGTCTTAATTAGAAGTTTCTCACTACGGTACTGAATTTCGTCTTTAACTTGTTTGTTGATTACTCGAAACGTCTTGGATTATCACGTCTTCGTCGTACTTCAAGTTTTCGGTCGTCTCGTCTTTAACTTGTTCGCGACTCGTCTTAATCTAGTCCGCGAAAATTCTTTTCGTCTTACGTCTTAAGCTGACCGCCCGAACTTGACTCGTCTTCGACTTAAGTTAAACTGTACCGTCTGTACCCATCTTCGGTTTAATTTGAACTGTGCTCCCTGCCGATTGGAACTACCCTCTCTCGAATATATACCTCCCTTCTCTCGGTTCGACCACACCCTTAGGGGAAGGTACCATCCCCTAGTCCAATAAGAGCTTTTGCCGTACCGCCCCCAAAGATCTTTGCGGATTCCTGGAAATCGAATATTCAAGAAGGACTAGAACCTGATTAACAGATGTAACACATCTGGTACAACCGTCTTGTTCTCGAACTTTCCCAACCCCAGTAAATCCCTCAAGTTTTACAACCGACATGACACATTCTTCGACACCCCGAAGAATTACAGAACCTTTTTACATTATATGTACAATAACAATTCGTTCCCTGTAAATCAATTGAAACTGTCAAGCTCTCGACACTAAAAAAAACTAATAGGTCTCCAAGCATCCGGTTGACCATCGCAATTATTCACAGGGAACAATAATTGGATCCTACATGAATTCCATTTTAGAAACTCTAGAAAACCTTGGTCTTATGTGTTAATGTTTGTTATGTATATATTACCTTTTAATCAATATGCAAAAGCTTTAAATCTATATTTTTTTACACGAGTTTTTCGTCTTAACGGATTATCCGGTACGATCTTTTAATAGTTTTAATAGTAAGAAACAAACATGTTATGCATGGTGACCATGAGGAACATTTACATGTTGGATGGAACGGTACTCAGAAATGGTGAGCCATGGCGTGTGAGCACGTTCATTCGCCTGCCAAATTTCGGTTTTCAGTCACACTGGAACAGTGATCAGAAGAGCAACAAGAGTTTACATACGATATGCATGTTAGAAACGGTGACTCAGTGGTAGCAGCTCAACGAGCATTTAGCGTTCATTTCAACATCGGCCGGCATGGAGCAATCCCTAGTCGAACAATCTTTTATGTATTGGGTTTAAAAAAATTTTCGAACTAAGGGTCACATAATGAAGTAAAAATCACCAGGTTTCCACTCGACGGCAGGCAGTTCTATTACGTTTGGGACGTGAGAAGGTTAGACAAATTTTGGAAATGGATCTAAAGTTTCATCTACATAATATTGTGTGTGTGCAGGAGTTGAAAGTAACGAACCACCTCCAATGGTAAGATTTTGTTGTACAAATGCAAGTTATTTATGTAACGCACAGGTAATACTTTGTAACTTCTTCTGTAACTTATTATGTTTATTTTATTATATTATTAATTCCGATGAACCATCTTCCTTTCATGAGTGATAAGGCACATTTTTACCTAAAAGGGACTGTGAATCCACAAAACTGCAGGTACTACTGCATATACTGAAGTTGCAAGATGGTTTCAGCAAGATGGAGCTGCTAAGTTTGAGTGAAGTTGCTCCAGAACTTGTTTCCAGTTCACCTAATTACAAGATTCGGAGATGTGCAATGGCCTCCTCGATCTTCTGACCTTAACATGTGTGATTTTATTTGTGGGGACATTTGAGGGAGCTAGTTCATCAGCATAAACTCCTTAATTTAGATGAGTTGAAAGCAGCGAGACATAGGTATATAGGTGGCGTTGATTACTGAGGAAAAATTGGAACGAGTGAGGCTGAGTATCTTGGATAGAATAGAAAATTGCCTGAGGAGGAATTCACCTTCCTGGCATAATTTTTCTTCGTAAAATGAATGATGTATACTCATTCTACGTAATGTAAGTTGAAAAAATATATTCTTAAAATTAATATTGTATTATTATGTTTAAAATGTAGATGTTCTTCGTGTGAAATAAGTTGATAGGTGTCATCGATTTGATGTGGAAAGGGGCAGGGTGGTTTTTATTCAATATAACTCTGCTCACATAATATCTGTATTACAGATAAAGTCGTAGGAAACTCTTACCGAAAATTATTTTAAAACAATCTCTATTATTAGCTTACCCGCATACAAAACATCCATATTGAAAAGACAAATCTGAAAACAACTTAATATCTGAGGAGATATATATCAATATTTTGAAATCGAATGAAATTAATTGAATCCATTTGAATACTCAAGGCAAATCAAGAGAAAATATCAAAGAGAAACTCAATAATAAGAAATAATAATAATAATAATAATAACATTTCTTTATTACCCAACAGGAATATCCCAATTACAGGGTAAAAATAATATACAATATACAGTGCAGAATACACAAAAATAATTCAACACATCAACATGATGCATTTCCCACTTGAAAATTCACTTCCCGAAACTCAACCAAAAACATTAACTCTTAGTTTATTAGCACTTTTACAAATACGGTTAACTGGAGATCGTTCAGAAATATTAGTCCGAGCCGTAGGTAAATAGAAAACTGGTGTCGACCTCGCTGCTAGTCTCGGCACATTGAAAGACATCTTGGACAGAAGATATGGTGAGTCTATCCTGTTGGCTAACAATCCACGGGCAAACCTGGCACATTGTTCTTCATGTCTATCAAGTAACGAGGATATCCTCAACTCCTCCATAACATCAGAAAGGTCTGCACCACGCTCAGGATACCGCCCTGTTCTCTTGAACAACACGTATTTAAAAAATCTCCTATGAACACGCTCCAATCGCGACAGATGACAGTCATAAATAGGGAACCACACCAAGTGAGCATACTCCAACTTACTGACAACCAGCGCGAAATATAGATTCCTCAATATCGACCAATCACTGAACTCACTGCTGCATCTAAAAACAAAGCCTAAAGCTCGACTAGCTGATGCACAAAGCTGATCTACATGCGGAATAAAGCTGAATGAGGAATCAAATAAAACTCCGAGGTCACATATTTCATCTTTATTGCTGAGAAACCTCTCAGCAATATGATAGCCATACGATAGAGGAGTTGACTTTCTAGTGTATGTGACCTTGAAACATTTGTCCATATTTAACACAAGCCTGTTGCATAAGCACCAACCATGAACATATTCCAAGCACGACTGGAGAAACAGCAAATCAGCCACATCACGGATTCTCAAGCAGAGCTTGAAGTCGTCTGCGAAAGCCAATGCTGGACATCTAAGTGAGGTGAGAAGATCATTGATGTATATAACAAACAACAATGGCCCCAAATTTGATCCCTGGGGAACGCCACATGAAAGAGCATACTCAAACGATTTGAAGCCATTGTAAAAAACATAATTCATTCTTCTCCTGAGATACGATCGTAGAAGCCTCACATATGCTGGACTGAAACCCAGTGATGTTAATTTCCTCAGCAGAATATTATGGTCAACAGTATCAAACGCTCTAGATAGGTCAGTGTAGATAACATCAACTTGACCACCCTCGTCCAAGCTCTCCGTGATGTATTGTGAAATTGTTGCCAGGTTAGTTACGGTAGATCTTCCTCGAATGAATCCGTGCTGTTGTGTGGACAAATATGAATGAACACTAAAATATATGTCCTTGTATAACACCTCCTCGTACACCTTCGCAAAATTTGACAGGATAGATATTGGCCTGTAGTTATGGACATGTGCATTATTCCCCTTCTTGAAAATCGGAACCACACGTGCTCTCTTCCACTGAGAAGGAAAAATGCAATTCCTCAGACTGAAGTTGATAATGATAGTCAACGGTTTAGCAAGAACAGCACTGTAATTTCTTAAGAAAAACGATGGGATACCGTCATCTCCAGATGTTGTTTTGTTTGGAAAATTGGACATAATTGCTTTTATCTCATCTTCAAAGATTTCAGGTACAATTACAGGAGGATACTGATCAGCAGAGGTGTACCGAATATTCTCCGGTTCATCTGCAGCTTCAACGTTCAATTCGGTAAAATGTTCAGCAAAAATATCAACAACTGCCTGAGGATCATCATGGGGTTCTTACATCACTCCTGGTATTCTAGAGCAATTCTTCTTCTGGTTGATAAATTTCCAGAAAATCTTCGGATCCAACTTCATCTTTTCCATGATGGATGTGACATAATCATCATAAGCCGTAGAAATCTCAGACTTGATCAATGCTCTTAGTCGTATAAACTGTCCACGACAATTTTGATTTCGAGTCCGCAGCCATTTTGAACGATAGAAATTTTTTAAGCGGATGTTACGCTTGATGGACGCAGTGAACCACACAGGAAAAAGGTTATTGGCAGGAGTGTATTTTCTCTTTGGAACATGATCTTCAATCATTTGAAAGAGCTTTTCATAGAAAAAGTCCAGCGCATCATCTACATGATCAAAACTCTTCAGTTCGTCCCAATTGAAGCTATCAATAGATGAAAGTAAGCTTTCCATGTCCGCTCTCTTGAAGTTATAGAATACATCATTCGCTATTGGAAAATTTGCCTGACGTTTGTAGGACTTCTTTAGCATTATATTTAGAGCAGGGTGGTATGGATCTTCACGAACGAATGGCAGATCAAAACGGTCAACAAAGACATCGATATCATCATCACAGGCAAATACTAAATCCAAGATTCTATTATTATTATTCAACACTGAATTATGCTGACTAAATCCAAGGAGATTGCAGAAATCGCGTAGCTCCACCGCTCTTGGACAGCTCGAGGAACCGTCACCAAAATTAGGAATATTAAAATCCCCCAAAATTAAAACTGTTTTATTCAAAAAACTCTGCTCTAGGGCAGACGTGAAGACTTCAAGCTGAAAAGCAGGTACATCAGGTGGAATGTATACAAGACAAATAATGAAGGGAAAAGGTTTGGTGCAGCTGCAAAGTACGACATCTATAAGAGGAACTAAATCCCTCAGGAAAGTATCATCCAGAACCCTGTAGCTAATGCTATCAGAAAATGCAACGAAAACACCACCACCGCGAGATCTACCAACATCATGAAACCGTCTGTCACAACGAATTATGGTATAACCCGACGGTACAACTTCCCCATCAAAAACAGACTCACCAAGCCATGTCTCGCTCACACAAACCATATCATAATTGAAATCACATACTGATTTAAAAAACTGTGGTAACTTAGTATTGAGTCCTCTAGCATTCTGATAGTACAACGAAACACACAACGAAGAACTAAATCCGACAGCCATATCATCCATATCAAACCTGTTGGTATAAACTAGTTTTCCGAATTAGATTGAATTATTGTCGGTAACCCATTGAAGTATTTTATTCGCAGATTCGTCTCACCGTCACTCAAGCGTCGTTCCAGCTCCATTTTGACACTTTTATAAACGGACACTTGCTGTGGTGTTCTATCAGGAGAGAGCGACAGCTGCTTGAACTTACCACTGGATTTAAGCTTTTTAAACTTACGGAGAATGACGAGAACACATTCGGATGATGACAGACGCATCCTTATTGGACGAGAGCTTTTTTCTCTTGTGGGGTCAAACTTTCCAAGCCTTATTGGTTTCACATCATGGTCCGCAATCTCACACTCATGTAATATAGCCTGAACCAGAATTGCATCCTCGCGAATCTGATCCTGCCTCGTATTGCCAGCCTCAACACCGCCATGAATAATTATGTTGCAAGAACGTTTAGATCTTTCCAGCATCTCGGCGATCATTTGCTCATTGGCCATCACCTGGTTGTACGAACCGGGAGCAGGAGCAACCACACATGGTTTATCAACCCTGGTCTCTCTCAACTCGCGTATTTCTTCTTTTAGATCATTGATAAGCTTCAATATCTTCGGAATCTGATGGAGTCCCTGTTCACATTCAATGCATATATATTTTATTCTCCGTTTATTATTAGGACGCAACTCAAAGCATTTAAGTTCCGCTGCAGTAAGCTCAGAGCATGCAACATGTATTGGTCTGTTACATCCATCGCATCTGAGAAATTTACTATCATTCACCACCACGCCACACTTAATACAAGACATGACTGGAAATATAAATGTAGATGTTTGAGTTAGTGTACTGATGTAATTGGGATAAGACAGTGATACTCTTCACAACGGCCGGGCCGATAGCCGGTGACTAACAGACACACAAGAGGGCCGCGGGAGAACAGATAAAAATAACAGGATGGGTATCCACCAGCACACCAACAAAACAATTCCGCAATCACTTCAAATGAATGACCCTCGTACATACGTATGATATTCAACTCGAATATACAAGCAAGAAATGCCGCATATGCAGAAGATAGTACACATGTACGATAATCATTGCCGAATTATGAATTAAACAAAATGAAATCTCCAATTAAATCAAATCAAAAACAATCAACAGTGATATATAAAAATTAGATCAACAAATAAGTAATATTGTACTTGCCACCTCAGTTAACAAGAAACAGAAATTCAGGGTGTATAAGCCACCAAAATAACTAAACGGAATGAGAACGATCGCGATAACGTCTGCACTCTATCAATATATCAGATGAAATCAGGAGTATACCTGTTAAACTGTACTACGTTCTGCATATTGTATGCATTAGTCAAAATAAAAGATCAAAGTTCATTCATGTGTCAATTTCTGCCTCCGATCAAATCAAGGCACAAAAGTATGATGGTGACAACCGCGACGAAAATTTGAATTGAATTTTATTTCTACTGGGTCTTTCAGAGTCTGTGATTTGGAAGAGGGGGAATATTGTAGATTTCCTTTTGTCTTTATTATGCATTTCTTCCTGAAATATTGATATTACATCTTAAAATACCAACTTGTCAGCACTGTATACATTTATGTGGTCTTTAAAGAGCCAAATAGTGCTCTTTCAATCATATATAATAGAGCTCATAAGCTTCGGACTTTATGTAAGTGCCCATTTTTTTCCTGACGACATAAACTGTATTGAATCCATAGATCGAACTTTCTACTCACACCAGAAACAAATGTGTCAGTATTTGTGTTATCATAATTCAATTTTTCCAAAATTCAACACATTTCCTTATCAATTAATATTGAATAATTATACTTGAGGCACTAAGCGATCGATTTTGAATATTCCATGGTAAACCAACATTCAATTAGCTTGTTTTTACTGTTTTCCTGCATCAAGATTCTATCAAAGCATATGTTGGAAACTTCCACGTAAATTGATTAGTAATTGAGAACCTTCCAACTTTCCGGTTGCAGCTCATCAAGATGCCTATCAACAGGTCGAGCTTGCTGCTCTTTAGGATACAAGCGACACCATTGCTCAAACTGAGCGCTGAATACTGGGTATATTCTAGCTCCATGCAACGAAATGCTCGTTGACATGGCAATAAATTAGGAGAGTCAGTGAAAGATACTTGTTGTATGCCTGGGAATTGGCCTAGAAACGGCACGCGGTTCTGTCGATTTTCGATATCAAAATGAGAGATTACAGATTCCAGCAAGTCAAGAGAGGATAGTCGATATGTGTATGGGGAATATCGGGAACAAGTTTCGGGAAATATGTACACGAGGGTTGTAAGGGGATTATAAGGGTTGTTTCCGTTATTTCGTGGTTGATTGTTACATTTCGGAAATCATTAGGCTTCCGTCTACAGGGTGATGTTATTGGGAAGAACAAATTGGGTAGTTCTGAGAAGAATTTACTGACGTTTCCTTTTTCTCTCGAATTTTAAATCAGGTACATCTAAGTTCAGGACTCGCGCGATTATTTCACAAGATAATTGCGCCTAGTGTAAACGCAGCTTTATATATTGTAGACAAAAGATTGCAATCTGTAATTTTATGCCCCACTATTATTGATAAGTAATAGGTATAATCGAAAAAAATACAATATTATGAATAGTATGAAAAGTTTGTCTTTATATTATGTTGAACTTAAACTATTACCTTTCCTGAACTATCTCGAGAGCTCAGAAATAGTAGTGCGACGAAACCAATGAAATTGAAATTCTCAATGCATTTCGGTTCTTAGAAATTCTCGTTTAGAATGTAACGGATTCTACTGTCGACGTGTTATCCGGCTATCATTATAACGTATGAGAATTTGCGAATGCCTTCGAGTAGAATGTTTCCGCATTCAAAAAAGTTACATAGGTGTATGTTATTTTTTCGAAATTCGGGGCTTTATTATGAAAAACTGGTTATACATTTATGATTAAAAGTATTGTCCATCCCTGGCTACTACTCTCTTTCATCTCTTGGGCAATGAATGTATCCCGCGTTGAAAAAACTGGTTATCTTTTGAAGCGATCCACAAATCGATCCAATTTTTTACTTCTTCTTAAGACCGGAAGCACTGGTCAGCTAGGCCGTTTGTCATTATTGATAGTCCGAGGGAGTAACGTCTAGAGAATACGACGTACCCGGGTAGGACTTTCATTTCAATGTTTTCAAGTATGTCTTGACCACTTTCGCAACATGGGGTCGAGCATTGTCATGCTGTAAATTCACTGTATCATGTTTCTCGTTGTATTGCAGCCGTTTTTTTTTCGATGCTCGGCTAAAACCAATTAATTGCGTTCGATAACGGTCGCTTGTGATTTTTTCAGTCGGTTTAACCACCCATAATACACTAAGCCGAGCTGGTCCCAAAAAATACTGAGCATGACCTTGAATTCATGAATATTCGGTTTGGCCGTCGACAAAGAAGAATGGCCGGGATTTCTGCGCTTGGGATTATCTTGATGAACCCATTTTTCATCTACAGTCATGCGATGCAGAAATTCCTTCCGTCTTTGCCTTGCCAGCAGCTGTTCACAAGCAAATAAACGCGTTTCAACATTTCTCGGCTTCATCTCGTACGGCACCCAATTTCCTTGTTTCTGAATCATTCATACAACTTCCAGGTGTTTTGAAATGACTTGTTTCGTCACTCCGAATGATCCTGTTAATTCTTGTTGCGTTTGACACGAGTCTTCACAAGTAATGTCTCCAATTCTCCACCTTCGAAAACCTTCTCTCTCCCTGGTCTTCGACGTCAAAATCACCGTTCTTGAAGCGTTGAAACCTACCGGCCTAACCATAGATATTTGAGAGTATTCGATGAGCCTCAGCCACAGATTTATATTAGATACAGATTTCTATTAGATATTAAAGCTGAAAATTAAAACAGCGAATGACAAGAATTTGGCTCGTAAGCCAATTTTTTTAATCAGTTTAATCGAGAATAACTTTATGATGCAGACATAAATTGACTAATATTTCGATGGCATGATGATAACAAGTACCCAAGTTCATTGTATGAAATCTACGATCTATTTATTTCAACTACCTCTTACAGCTACAGCCATATATTGTAAAACGGTGGATGAACATCACTATTTTCTCATTTTATTTCACCTTTAAATTCCCAGAAATCTTAAATTTTTTGAGAACTGAAGTATTCCATGTCGTGAATACAAATACATCTCGCAAAATAATCTGAAGTTTTCAATCATCGATGACAATTATCCGGATATAATTCAATGGTTGTATAACCTCACAGCATATAAGGTTATCCGAATTTTCTTGTGATATTCATAAGCAAATGAATTCATATTTTGGGTGGTTGTTTCATACTCGAAACATTGCAACAAATGATCCTTTTGTAGCGGTGAAAACTCCCCAAATGTTGCGAACTTTTGAATAATTAGCTATTATATACATTTATCATGAGAATTCTCAATGCCCGCAGCTAATTTTCGGATTCAGAATCCCTTAATGGTTCATATTCCTAATTCCGTCCAAATTATTCACGATGAGATAAAAAAAAAATGTTCAAAAATGAGACTGAGTTGAGAGATCCTGCCAAGTTCTCCACTTCTCTGACAGCTGCGATAACTTTCGACGTGGCCAAAACCTTAAGCAAACAGGGACAGGACTAAAGGACCGAACAAATATTTTTGTTCAGCTGTTTTGAACTCGTTTCACGAATCAAACCCTCTAGATCCAGCGAAACTTTCCCTTGCTGGAAATTTTTGCAGTTATGATTTGCACTTTGACGAGTTCCAGTTAATTCAATTTTGCTCCTATGACCGTTTCAAATTTTCAACAGCAGATCGTCCAATTCATCTTCATATAGCGAGATGAAGTTCAGTACCGGAATAAACGTTTAAAAAAGTTGCAAACTGTAATCTAATATTAGATGGCGATTCAATTATGATTAAGAACCTTTTTCATCAGGAGAGTGCTCTAAACTTTATGGCCGTGAATCGATATCCATTATCAGAGTGCAGTAAAAGTTCGACTGATATAAATTTAGTGCTGTTTTGAAACCGCCGCTTGGAGTACCTGACAAATAAACTGCTGACAGATATGGGGTTTTGAGTTGCTTTTAGTGGTTTCTGTGATAGGGAAATATAATCAGAATCAGTTTTTTTCACGACTATTCCGAATTCACAGCAGGGCAGTCTGAATATACTGAACTGTGATTCATTTTTTTAATTGAAAACATTCAATATCAGCATGTTTGATGTTCTTTGATGCCCTGTCCGAATTTTTCCGATTTTTATGGTGGTTGAGGGAGTGTAACTTCTGTACAGAAATGGCATTTTTCTAGTACGCTGGAATTTCGAATATCTTGATTTCTGGAAAAATATTATGGTAGAACTGGATATACTTCTTCTATACTAGCTTCTACGAGTAACATTTCATAGTTCAATATTTGCCAATTTTGAGGCATTATTACAATGAGAAGACGTTTTAAATCGGTTATCCTTTATCTTTTACCGTTTTCTGAATACAAAATATTGGGTTTTTGGAAATCTTGTCTCGAAATTAGAAAATATTGAGCTACGAAAAAGTTATTATAAAACAACCAGGCACCTCAATGTATGAAGAATGGTTAGCAGTTAATTTCAAATGTTAGTATTCTTTTTGTTTACCTTTATGTCGTTAATAAAAAAAAAACTGAACAGAAGACTCTGGTTCCCAGGTTATTGGATCGCATATTTGAAGATATACCCAATAATTGCATGGTTCATTAGAAAAATGATGAGAGTAGAAGAATATCCGATTTCAAATCTAAGTACACCAAAAAGGAAGGTGTCTAGCTCGAGGTCTTGCTCGCGCAATAACACAATGAAACTTCTCTTATTTAGGATTTGCCAAGGTAGATGGCATATCATTTGAACAATTATAGATTATGAATTTACTTTCGACTATACTAAAGACTATGAGAGCATTGTGATCACATTTAGAATAAAAACAATTTTTGCTCTCCGATTTCAAAATTTCTGAATCCATTGGAATAAAATTTCCGTTTTTAGTAAATTTTCAATCAGCTTCTCTACCATTCTCTTAGATGTTCTAATTGGTTGAAAGTAAGATTCATATTCATGCAACTTTTGGTAATATTTTTGTTTCTGAAGATGACGGCATCGGCGGTTAGACCTTCATATGTTAAGATTCCTTGAAAACTACGAACTATGAAAAAAATATTCGAATTGAACTAATGATAACTCATGAAATAGGATGGATCAAACAAAAAATATTTGAAGTGCGTATATAATTTCTAATACGAGCACAGATGAAAACCTCAACGAAAACTCTGTTTCCCGTATATGTGCAGTGACTGGTTAGTGTATTCGTTTACAGAATGGGCTGACCTATTTATATTGAAAGCTTCCTCTCCATCCAAACAAAATCTTCTACCTCATTTCTCTTCACCAACGGTTGACAATTTCATTATTAAATCTGAAAACAAAAAGAAAAGAACCAGAAAGGAGTAATAGAGATTAGTGTTCATCATATTGATTTGAAGTTAGCGACCCATTCTGAAAAAGAATCTAAAACTGAATGGATAGCTCGGAAACCACCATGAATTTTATAAATTGGAAAAGTATTCACCAAGTGGTCAATGGTTTCTTCGAAACCTTATTCACATTGTGGACTATCAATAGAATGCCATTTGAAGAGCATACTAATATAAAGACCATGACTAGTCCTAGGTCGATTCAAAATAAATCAAATTTTCTTAAGAAGATTGCAACCTAGACTTTCTCTGAAGGATCAACGATTAGACTTTTAATAAAAACATTACAAGAACTCTATTCCGAACGCCAAATTTCCTTGTCACTTTCATTAGATTAAAAGAAGGTATCAATCCATAAATGGTTTGCGTGATTTTAATGTGGCAGTTCAAGTATCTTGGAGGTTAGATACAATTGGCCATAATTTCCGGAAGAAATGAAATTTTCACAGAATTTCTTGAACGAGACCTGTCTACGAATATGAAGCGGGAATATATGTGATATCACTGGTGACTAATGTGAAAGAGTATATCTAATAGTTCCACTGATAATTCTCATAGAAACGTTAGGATGTGCATCAATTTTATGAACATGAGCTCTATGGAACCAAACAGAACAACAGTATTCAGTAGCAGAAAAAAGCAAGGCCAAAGCTGCCGTAGGATGAGTGCTGGCATCAGTACCCTATGAAGAACCAGCTAATTTTTTGAGGATATTATTCCTCGACTTCAATTTCAAACGCAAATTTTCCAAGTGCAACTTGAACTCCAAAGAGGAATCTACTTCAACCCCTAGATATTTGGGATTTTTGTCATAACCAGACTTCATATTCCACAGATTCCCAATAAGGTAATGCTGAAAGGATTGGCCGATATCATCTTTGACTTTCCAATTGCCGGCAACTTCCATCGTTCCACAGTCACTTATTATGATGTCAAACCTGGGGAAGTTTACCGAACTCTGTCCATTATCCCAGTTTGTATTAAAGTTGGATTCGGTGAAGTTGAACTGATTCAGTGTGTATTAAACGTCAAGACCCCGGAAGACTAAAAGTAATTACAGGGGGATTCCAACGCGTCCACGGAAATCTATTGGAGGAGAGCGGTAAAGGCAGGATCTGATGGCCCACTTGTTGCGATGCATCCAAATCTTTCGGTTCTGGGACATCCCAGTCGTTTCGCTAAATCCAAGCGGAGAGATGAAATATTCCTTCACCTAGCTCTCCACTTTATGGAGGAAAGACACTGCGATTTTACACGAATTTTTATTACTTCCTTTTATTCCAGATGCTTCGTCAACTTATCTCATGAAAAATTTATACTGTCAGGTTATTTTTCTTGAATTCGAAATCGGAGATTGAAGACTTGATTATTTCAGAACTACAGTATGTTTCATGGAAAGCTTCCGAATCCATTGAAATCGAATGTCCCTTTTTACTGAATTTTCAATCAGCTTCCTTCCTCTTCTCCTCGATGTTCAAATTTGTTAATTATATTCATTCAACTTTGGGTAATACTTTTGCTTCTGAAGAGGTTAGACGCTCATATGTTAAGATTCCTTAAAAAATATTGTGGTTACTTCAGCTCTGATAGACTACTATGTACATTACAAACTAAGAGAAAAAAATCATATTGAACTAATGAAATACTATAAATAAAAAAAAAACAAATCATTCTGTTCTGGGACATATCGGTCGTTTTACTAAATCCAAGCGGGGAGATGAAATATTCCTTCACCTAGCTCTCCACTTTATGGAGGAAAGACACTGCGATTTTACACGAATTTTTATCACTTCCTTTTATTCCAGATGCTTCGTCAACTTATCTCATGAAAAATTTATGATGTCACCTTATTTTTACTGAATTCGAAATCGGATATTTGAAACTTGATTATTTCAAAAATGAATAGTGTGTGCCATGGCTCCCATATTTCAGAAGGTTATTCTAAAAAATGCTCAATATTGGATATACAGGGTGGTTCACCGTGATGGTCTATTTAGATGTTTGTGGAACTAATAATAATTTTTTGCTGTAAAATTTGCATCTTGAGAATTGAGACAATGGTTCCTCTCCCTATACTATTTTCAGACCTTTACACTTCCGTTGATGTTTGCGATAGCTACATTTGACATTTCATGAATTGTAATTGATTGTTTGTTGGAATTGTTGAGAATCCATAAATCAATAAAATTAAGCATAAGTCATGAAGTCGCAAATCTAGTTATCGAAACATCGACTTTTGGTTTCACAGACTACTTCATTGAATTAGAAATTGAGGTTTTTCCTTGGTTCGAGTTTTTCCTCGATGAATTTCAAAGTTTTTATTCTTAGTGTTGCCTGAAGTAATAAAAATGTAGGTTCGGATTGAAAATCTTGAGTTTTGATGAATTTGGTTAGTGCAAGTTCTTGATCTTCTCATAGAAACCCTGTACAAACAGTTTTATACTACGTATTGGCCGAATCGAAAAAGAAAAGGTTTTTTTCGAAAAAGTTTTCAGTAGAAATATTAAAGAAAATGTGAGTCTTCATAATATCCTAAGAATCACATTAATTCATGAACCGTTGAGTATTCACTCAAGGTATGGCATATTGCTGAATTTAACATCAAATAAGCTATCGAATGATGCAATAATATACTGGGTGTGCCATTTAAATAAGAAAGTAGTAGTCTGTTTCCGGTATATCTCATATTAACAGAGGAAAATGAGCGAGGCATCATACATTTCAACGTATGGTAAGAGAGAACAGATGAAAACCTCAGCAAAATCTCTGTATCCCCGTATAGATGTAGTGATTAGTTTGAATGTATTTGTTCTGTAAATAAGCTGATATACTCATATTAGAGATCTTCTTCTTTCTCCAAACCAATTTCCTTTCATCCTTCCTTTTCACCAGAAATTGACGATGCATAAATTATAATTGAATCTGAACAAAAAAGAGGAAAACCAGAAAGAAGTAATACATGTTATTACTTCCTTCATATACCACTATACCAGATTGAATGATGACAATTGAAATCACTACAATAAATTGAAGGATAAGAAAGAATCATATCGAAATAAGACTATTATGGGGTTTGTACATATTAATGACGAAAATATTACAAAATTTCAAAGTGAATAAGACCTTTCTGGACCAATTCAACACCAATAATAATGACCTTTCAACATAACAAGCCAATCCACAAACATAACCCTATAGGCAATCTATCAATACATAACCTGAAATATTCGATCTTCTCGGTGTTGGAGATAGGTATTTACAGCTGCTTGTTGAAATCTGTGGATGTTCGGAGACTGAACGGAATTAATTCTTGGCCCTGAAGGCCTGAAATGCCGGGTTTTATGAGCATTCGGGCCGTTTTCTTCCTCAATATCACCACCGTCTTTACAAAGATCACGTAGGGTTGTGGTCTTGCTATTTCACTAGTTTCATTCCGAATTTTTCATGTTTCTTGAATTTTCGTTCAAAATTCAATTTTTGGAATATGAATTTATTGAGGCAATTAAATTCCCTACAGTAGGCTACAAAATGAGCACACTGAACCCTAAACCTAACGACACAGGATGGACATCCCTGATGCATTTTGATCGAAACAAATTTTCTTTCACTTCATATAGTATTTCTTGTATTAGATATGTCGAATCTCTTAAAAATGCTATGCTGTATACTTCACAAAAAGGATGGACTATAATTTCAATTCTTAGAAAAAAGGACGGACTATAATTTCAATTCTTAGATCAGCAGCGGTTATAGGAGTTATTGAGAATTTTCCATTTTATCATATTACAGGATCATAATCTGAATATACAAAAGCAGTTTCAATAATGATAAATGTAAATCAGCCAAATCACTGTATCAGGTGTATACCTACTTCTCCATTTGGTAGTGCGCTTCTCATTTTACTCCCATTCCTGCCAGCTTAAGCATTAATCCAAACATCATTATCCTTTAATGCATCTACTCTAAATTCACTAACCTAAATGAAACATTGACTCTGGCTTCGATTTTCCAATAAAGAGGCAAAGTAGATAAACCCGTAATATTGTTCTGCATTAGATGTCGCTCGAAATTGTGTTCTTTGAGGATGGAAATAAGTTATAGACAATCGATTAGTAAACAAATATTAACATGTCACTTGTATCCGTATTATAATCGAGAATAAACAAAGCAATCTAAATATATTCAGACGATGAGTGTTTACATGCCGTATATGAACGGGAAATGAAATTTTGATGAGATTGAATTTTACTTTGATAATTTGTTTGCTTCGGATATATTGGCATTGTTGTTTTAATGGTGGAGGTTATGATGACATTCTTTGGGGACACTTTGTCAATGATGAAATGAAAAAAAGGACGCTCAGTAGTAATGAATTTATTACAACAATTTTTTGTGTGCTCTCTCTTAGCGTTAGGTAAAATTTTATGAATATATGAAAAATTTGAAGCTTCCCATCTTCAAAGATTATAACGAAAAAGTGGTTTTATGAGTCTCCTGCATAAGTTCTAGGTACAAAGAAATACATCCACACTAGCACACTGAGAAGCCATATGGGAGTTGAGTTCTTAATTTGAATGGGATGCCAAGACATGCAGTAGTAGTATGATTGAATTGCGTTAGAGAAAACTGAAGTATAGCTAATAATTGTAGGCAGTTGACTTGGCCATTTATGATTTTATATATAAACCATAAACTAGAGAAATATCCAAGGAGGATTCCGTTCGCCATGGACAGGAAGATATGGCAATCGATTGGTGTGAGGTCCGGACTAGAAGGTGGATGCATAAAAACCTACCAACCAAGCGCCCGGAGTTCCTGGCGAGTCTATTTCGATGTGTCTGGCCTGGCGTTATCCTGATAGAATACAATTCCTCTTCTATTGACCAAATATGGCCATTTCTCGACGATTGATTCCTTCAGACGATCCAATTGTTGACAATACAGTTCCAAGCTAACAGTTCAGTTAACAGTTGTGCCATAGGGGAATAGCTCCTAGTAGAAAATTCCCTACCAATCCCATCAAACACACAGAAGAACCTTCCTGGACGCCATTCTAGCTTGGCCATCTTTTCCGCTGGCTCACCGCGTTTCCACCAAGACCGTTTTCGCTTGACGTTGTCGTAAGTGATCCACTTTTCGTCAACAGTGACCAACGGCTTCGAAAATGGGACGATTTTGTTACGATTGGCAGATAGAAATTCAGCCCTTATTTTTTTTTTGCAATAACTCGTGTGGTACCCATAAATCGAGCTTCTTCTTGAGACCATTTTCGCATTTTCGCCTTTTCGAAGAAAAACTGTGAAATATAGTGTACTTTCTCTTCGCTAATGTCTATCTTGGACCACAAAACTGTCAGAGAAGTTTTTTTAGTCTGAACTCTCATCTGCCTAACGCCTTTAGTAGAACCCAATAGGACTTATACAATGTGAGATAACATATAATTGTCAGCTATTGGGAAAATAATGAATTTCTTTTTACTACACTTAATAGAAGGAGCAGTGCTGTTTATTGGTTGAGCATAAGTTCTCCTATTGGAACAAATTCAGTGA
Organism: Harmonia axyridis; assembly: GCF_914767665.1. NCBI lineage: Eukaryota > Metazoa > Arthropoda > Insecta > Coleoptera > Coccinellidae > Harmonia > Harmonia axyridis. Next base: position 72,780,645 of record NC_059501.1, read on the forward strand.
TCGTAGATAAACACCTTTTCAATCGACCCATAAAGGAATATTAAACAGCATCAAAGTGTAATAACTACAAATGTAGATTATACTTACTGACGAAGAAACTGCAACACCCTAAGGAGCTGTTTAAATTAAATTTTTTTTTTGGTAAGACATAGATAGTATAGCAAGATTGAATTTAGAGAAAAATATCGTGAAGGTTTTTTCATGTGAACATTTTTTGTTACTTAAATATTGTAGTCGTTTTCTGCAAGTTTTTTTAATTTTGCAACAAACCAGCTATTCGAGGAGATCCAAAGTCGATGTTAGTTGTTGTTAAAATGCCTAGAGCACGTGTTCGCGGAATTTATCGCTAGCTAAGTGAATTTGAATTATTGGTCTATGGGAGGCGGGATTATCATTTCGAGAAAGCGTTAATCTTACGAACAGAAATCCAACAACTGTTATGAGATGTTGTCAAGCTTGGTTTGATAATGCCTAAAATCGAAGAAGAGTAGGAACTGGACGTCGAATGGGCACAAATGAAGTTTAAGATTGACGTCTAAGATTTATGGCCATTAGAGACCGATTTGCGACAACTCGATCTTGGGCTAATGGGTGGTTAGGAGACAAAGGCCATCTCGTAACTGTCCGAACGGTTCACCCCGGGTAAGGTCTTTTGGACTGCAGCATTATCGACCCCATCTTGTGTTAACTCTGACGGTTGAACATCGCCGTGGTACAGAGAATGTCAATATTGGAATGTGGAATTGCATCAGGTCGTCTTTTCTGATGAATTCCGATTCTCCTTGGATGCAGATGATGACCGAAGAAGAGTTAGACGACGTCGGGGAGAAAGACGTGAACCTCAGTTTGATGTTGAACGTCATAGGGTGCTATTGCACATGCAAGTAGTTCACCTTTAGTCATTATTCGAGGTAACATGACAGCGCTGCATTATCTTCAAGAAATAATGGAGCCATATGTTCTCCCTCACCTTAACCGGCTCGTGAATCCAATATTTCAGCAAGATAATGTCCGATCTCATGGTGCCAACATATTTCTCCCATAGAGCATTATTGGGACATCATGGGTAGAAAGCTTGGAAATTTACCCCAGCCCCCACGAACTTTGGCGGCTCTGATACACGAAGTACAGGTAGCTTGGGATAGTATTCTTCAAGAAGAAATAGACCATATTATGGCATCAATGCCGAGACGTATTGGGGAGTGCATAGATAATCGCGCACATTATTAACAAATTTGAAAAAATTGAATTTGAATTTGAAATTGAAAAAAATTGTAAACCCTTTGGTTTTTTCTCCAAATGTCAATCATTTACTTTTTGCTATACTATCCATGTTTAACCAAAAAAAAATTAAAATTCAAACAGGTCCTTCTAGGTGTTGCAGTTTCTTTATCGGTTAGTGTATATATACTTGGTAGATTACATTTTCAACTTCCTCAAAGACGAATAAAGAATGAAGAGAAGTGCGTTCGAAATGAATTAATCATCTTCTCTTATAACCATGTCTTTCCATTCATCTGTAGTGCCATCGATGAAGGTAAGAAAGCGACATTGAAAGGACGAAGCGACAAAACCTGCTCGACGTCAGTTACAATGAAGAAATCTGT